>NC_089676.1:1555000-1772000 GCF_037042795.1 Molothrus aeneus | reverse complement strand
GGTGAACTGCCTGGACCCTCACCCTCCAATCCCAAAATCCCCACTTTTCCCAAAATTCCCATTTTTTTCCCAGTTGAACTCCCTGGAGGAGCAGCTCCCCCATTCCCAATCCCAATCCCATTCCTGATCCCCAAATCCCCATTTTCCCATTTTCCCCCATTTTTCTCCCCAGTTGAACTGCCTGGACCCTCATTCCCATTCCCAAAATGCCCATTTTTCCCATTTTTCCCATTTTCCCCATTTTCTCCCCAGTTGAACTGCCTGGACCCTCGTTCCCATTCCCAAAATGCCCATTTTTCCCATTTTTCCCATTTTCCCCCATTTTTCTCCCCAGTTGAACTGCCTGGACCCTCGTTCCCATTCCCAAAATTCCCATTTTTCCCATTTTTCCATTTTCCCCCATTTTCTCCCCAGTTGAACTGCCTGGACCCTCGTTCCCATTCCCAAAATTCCCATTTTTCCCATTTTTCCCATTTTCCCCCATTTTTCTCCCCAGGTGAACTGCCTGGACCCTCATTCCCATTCCCAAAATGCCCATTTTTCCCAAAATGCCCATTTTTCCCATTTTTCCCCGTTTTCTCCCCAGGTGAACTGCCTGGACCCTCGTTCCCATTCCCAAAATGCCCATTTTTCCCATTTTTCCCATTTTCCCCCATTTTTCTCCCCAGGTGAACTGCCTGGACCCTCGTTCCCATTCCCAAAATGCCCATTTTTCCCATTTTTCCCATTTTCCCCCCAGTTGAACTGCCTGGACCCTCATTCCCATTCCCAAAATGCCCATTTTTCCCATTTTTCCCATTTTTCCCCGTTTTCTCCCCAGGTGAACTGCCTGGAGCCCCATCCCCACCTGCCCGTGCTGGCCACCAGCGGCCTGGACCACGACGTGAAGATCTGGGCACCCACGGCCGAGGCGCCCACGGAGCTGCGCGGCCTCAAGGAGGTGAGCGGGGCTGGCCCGGGGTGTTCCCGGGGTATTCCCGGGGTATTCCCGGGGTGTTCCTGGGGTGTTCCCGGGGCGTTCCTGGGGTGTTCCCAGGGCGTTCCCGGGGTGTTCCTGGGGTGTTCCCAGGGTGTTCCCAGGGTGTTCCCGGGGTGTTCCTGGGGTATTCCTGGGGTGTTCATGGGGTGTTCCTGGGGTGTTCCTGGGGTATTCCCGGGGTGTTCCTGGGGTGTTCCTGAGGTGTTCCTGGGGTATTCCTGGGGTGTTCATGGGGTGTTCCTGGGGTGTTCCTGGGGTGTTCCTGGGGTATTCCCGGGGTGTTCCTGGGGTGTTCCTGAGGTGTTCCTGGGGTGTTCCCGGGGTGTTCCTGGGGTGTTCCCAGGGCGTTCCCGGGGTGTTCCTGGGGTGTTCCCAGGGTGTTCCCAGGGTGTTCCCGGGGTGTTCCTGGGGTATTCCTGGGGTGTTCCCGGGGTGTTCCTGGGGCGTTCCCGGGGCGTTCCTGAGGTGTTCCTGGGGTATTCCTGGGGTATTCCTGAGGTGTTCCTGGGGTATTCCTGGGGTATTCCTGGGGTGTTCCCGGGGTGTTCCCGGGGTGTTCCTGGGGTGTTCCTGGGGTGTTCATGGGGTGTTCCTGGGCGTTCCCGGGGCGTTCCTGGGTATTCCTGGGGTATTCCTGGGGTGTTCCCGGGGTGTTCCCGGGGTATTCCTGGGGTGTTCCTGGGGTGTTCCTGGGGTGTTCCTGGTATACTCCTGGGACATTCCTGGGACATTCCTGGGACATTCCTGGGACATTCCTGGGGTATTCCTGATATATTCCTGGGACATTCCTGGGGTACTCCTGTGGTATTCCTGGGACAGTCCTGGGATATTCCCGGTATTTTCCTGGGGTATTCCTGGGGTATTCCTGGGACATTCCTGGGATATTCCTGGGGTATTCCTGGGTATTCCTGGGACATTCCCGGGATATTCCTGGGGTATTCCCGGGATTCCCATGGAGTCTGACCCGGGATTTCCATGGAATATGACCTGGGTTTTCCTGGAATGTAACCCGGGATTTTCATGGAATACAACCCAAGTTTTCCATGGAATCTGACCTGGGTTTTCCATGGAATACAACCCAGGTTTCCGTGGAATGTGACCTGGGATTTCCATGGAATCTGACCCGGGATTCCCATGGATGGTGACCCAGGTTTTCCATGGAATCTGACCCAGGTTTTCCATGGAATACATCCCAGGATTCCCATGGAATGTGCCCCAGGATTTACCTGGAATTTGACCCAGGTTTTCCATGGAATGTGAATCTGGGATTCCCACTGAATGTGACCCAGGTTTCCCATGGAATGTAACCCAGGTTTTCCATGGAATCTGGCCCCGTTTTTCCATGGAATCTGCCCCCGTTTCTCCATGGAATGTGACCCAGGTTTTCCAGAATACAACCCAGGTTTTCCATGGAATCTGACCCGAGATTTCCATGGAATCTGCCCCAGCTTTTCCATGGAATATAACCCAGGTTTTCCATGGAATCTGACCCGGGATTTCCATGGAATATAACCCAGGTTTTCCATGGAATCTGACCCGAGTTTTCCATGGAATGTGCCTGGGATTTCCATGGAATATAACCCAGGTTTTCCATGGAATCTGACCCGAGTTTTCCATGGAATCTGGCCCCGTTTTTCCATGGAATCTGCCCCCGTTTTTCCATGGAATGTAACCCAGGTTTTCCAGAATACAACCCAGGTTTTCCATGGAATCTGCCCCAGCTTTTCCATGGAATCTGCCCCCGTTTCTCCCTGGAGCTGACCCCTTTTTCCCCCCCAGGTGATCAAGAAGAACAAGGTGGAGCGGGACGAGGACAGCCTGCACCACACGGACATGTTTGACAGCCACATGCTCTGGTTCCTCATGCACCACCTGCGCCAGCGCCGCCACCACCGGGTACCGACTGCTCCTCTGCTGCTTCTCCCCCTCTGCTCCAGCTTTCCCCTCCTTTTTCCCTCTTTTCCCTCCTTTTCCCCTCTTTTCCCTCCTTTTCCCCTCCTTTTCCCCTCCTTTTCCCTCCTTTTCCCCTCTTTTCCCTCCTTTCCCCTCTTTTCCCTCCTTTTCCCCTTCTTTTCCCTCCTTTTCCCCTCTTTTCCCTCCTTTTTCCCACTTTTCCCTCCTTTTTTCCCTCTTTTCCCTCCTTTTTCCCACTTTTTCCTCCTTTTTCCCTCTTTTCCCTCCTTTTCCCTCCTTTTCCCTTCTTTTCCCTTCTTTTTCCACTTTTCCCTCCTTTTCCCTCCTTTTCCCTTCTTTTCCCTTCTTTTTCCCACTTTTCCCTCCTTTTTTCCCACTTTTCCCTCCTTTTTCCACTTTTCCCACCTCTTATCCCACTTCCTGCTTTTCCCATTTTCCCCAATTCCCCCATTTCTGATCCCATTCCTGACCCCGTTTCTGACCCATTTCCCTGCTTCTGACCCTTCTCCCATTTCTGACCTCATTTCTGACCCTTTTCCCCCATTTCTAACCCTATTTCCCCCATTTTCCCCATTCCTACCCCCATTTCCCCCATTTTCCCCCATTTCCCCATTCCTGCCCCCATTTCCCCATTTTCCCCCGTTTTTCCCCATTTTCCCCATTCCTACCCCCATTTCCCCATTTTTCCCCATTTTCCCCATTCCTGCCCCCATTCCCCCATTTTTCCCCCATTTTCCCCATTTTTCCCCATTTTCCCCATTCCTGCCCCCATTTCCCCATTCCTGCCCCCATTTTTCCCCATTTTCCCCATTTTCCCCATTCCTGCCCCATTTTCCCCATTTTCCCCATTCCTGCCCCCATTTCCCCATTTTCCCCATTCCTGCCCCATTTCCCCATTTTTCCCCCATTTTCCCCATTCCTGCCCCCATTCCCCCATTTTCCCCATTCCTGCCCCCATTCCCCCATTTTTCCCCATTTTCCCCATTTTTCCCCATTTTCCCCATTCCTGCCCCCGTTCATTCCCCATTTTCCCCATTCCTGCCCCCATTTCCCCCATTTTCCCCCGTTTTTCCCCATTCCTACCCCCGTTCATTCCCCATTTTCCCCATTTTCCCCATTCCTGCCCCCATTCCCCCATTTTCCCCATTCCTGCCCCAATTTCCCCATTTTCCCCATTTTCCCCATTCCTGCCCCCATTTTCCCCATTTTCCCCATTCCTGCCCCATTTTCCCCCCGTTTTTCCCCATTCCTGCCCCCGTTCATTCCCCATTTTCCCCATTCCTGCCCCCATTCATTTCCCCATTTTCCCCCGTTTTTCCCCATTCCTGCCCCCATTTCCCCATTTTCCCCCATTTTTCCCCATTCCTGCCCCGTTCATTCCCCATTTTTCCCCCATTTTCCCCATTTCCCCCATTTTCCCCCGTTTTTCCCCATTTCCCCCATTTTTCCCCATTTTCCCCATTCCTGCCCCCGTTCATTCCCCGTTTCTCCCCCCAGCGCCGCCGGGACCCCGGGGCCGATTCCCCCTCGGACGATTCCGGGAGCTCCTCGGACACTTCGGACGATGAGGAGGAGGGGCCGGACCGGGTGCAGTGCATGCCCTCGTGAGCCCCAAAAACCCCCAAAAAAACCCCAAAAAACCCCCAAAAAACCCCCCAAAAACCCCAAACCGGGGGGGCCCCACCCCACTAACACTTGGAGCTTTGTATTGACCTTGTTCAGCCCCCCCCAGTTCCCAGTTTTCCCCTTTTTTGGGGTCCCCTTCCCCTTTTTTCCCATTTTTTCCCATTTTTTCCCCTTTTTTGGGGTCCCCCCCTCAATTTGGGGGCTCCAGGGGGGGATTTTTTACTGCCCCCCTCCCCCAGTTTTTTTGGGACCCCTTCCCCACCCCTTAAGCTCTTCAAGCACCCCCTTTTTGGGGAGGGGGGGTCCCACCCCTTTTTCCTCATTTTCCCCCTTTTTCCTCATTTTCCCCCCTTTTTCCTCATTTTTCCCCCCTTTTTCCTCATTTTCCCCCCTTTTTCCTCATTTTTCCCACTTTTCCCCTTTATTCTCCCTTTTTTTCCTCCATTTCCCCCTTTTTTCTTTTTTCTCCTTTTTTCTTTCCTTCCTCCCTCCCACCCCCATTTTTTCCTTTTTTTCCCCTCATTTTTTCCTTTTTTTCCCCCTTTTTTTTCCTCTTATTTTCCCCTTTTCCCCCACACTTTTCCCTCTTTTCCCACCATCCCCCCCCTTTTTTTTCCCCCCATTTCCCTCCCAACCCCCCCCCCCCACTTTTCACCTCATTTTTTTCCCATTTTTCCCCTTTTTTCCCCCATTTTCCCCAGGGGGGGTCTCCCTCCCTCTGTACATAGCCGTGATTTGCACTTGGTTTGGCCCCTTTTAACCCCCCAAAAACCCCAAAACCCCCCCAAAAAAAAAAAACCCCTTGAATTTCCCATTTCTTTTGTCGGGGGAGGGGTTCAGGGGGGTAATTTTTTTTGGGGGGTGGGGAGGATAAAACCCCCCCAAAATTTCCCTGTTTAGAGGCCTAATTTTATATTGTATTAAAAACCAAATGGGCCTGGGAGTTCTCCCTGGCAGAGCTGTAAAAGTTGGGATATATATTATATATAAATGCAATAAAAACCGACTCAACGAGCCCCAGACTCCCCAAAATTTCTCTCCCACCCTTCCCTGAACCTTTCCCAGGTTGATTTTTGCCCTTTTTCCCCGGATTTTCCCCCAAAAACCCTCGCACAGAGCAGCTTTTTTCCATCTTTATCAATACACAGTCAGCACGGTCTGGGGGAGGGGAGGGAATTTGGGGAAGGAATTTGGGGGGGGGGGGGACACCCAGAGACCCCCCCGGGGGGGTTTTGGGGACACCCCTGGGTCCCCCCCATTGAAGGGAGGGGTCGAAAACGTCAATTTGAACCAAATCCAGCGTTTTTCACAGAGATTTGGGGACAATAAATAAGGAGAGAGAATAGGGGGGGACAGGGAGAGTTTGGGGGGGGGGGGCACAGGGATAAATTTGGGGAGGGGGTTTGGGGACACACGAGCCGGTGGCTGCTGCGGGTTTTAGCTTTTATTAAATAAAATATATTAATTAATTAACATTTAATTAACTCTGCTGCCCCCTCCTCCCCCCCGCAACCCCCCTGGGTTAGTAACTAAACCTGAACCCCAAAAATCCCCCCCACCCCCCCCCCCCCCCACCCCAGCCCAGTTTGGGGCTCCCCCCCCCCCTTTAAAAAATTTGGGATTTTGGGGTTTTTTCCCCAATTTTAGGGGTCGTTTCTTGCTGCCCATCACCCCCAAAAAATGGGAATTCTTCCCTCAATTTTGGGGGGTTTTCCCTCAGTTTTGGGGGGGGGTCACCATTTCATGCCGCCCCCCCCCAAAATTGGGAATTTTGGGATTTTTTTCCCCAATTTTTGGGGGGGTCACCACTTTGTCCCCCACTCCAAAATTGGGAATTTTGGGGGTTTTTTTCCCCCAATTTTGTGGGGTCACCACTTTGTCCCCCCCCCCCCCAAAATTGGGAATTCTGGATTTTTTCCCCCAATTTTTGGGGGGTCACCACTTTGTCCCCCACCCCAAAATTGGGAATTTTGGGATTTTTTCCCCAATTTTGTGGGGTCACCACTTTGTCCCCCCCCACAAAATTGGGAATTTTGGGGGTTTTTTTTCCCCAGTTTTCTGGGGTCACCACTTTGTCCCCCACCCCCAAAATTGGGAATTTTGGGGGGTTTTTTTCCCCAATTTTGAGGGGTCACCACTTTGTCCCCCACCCCAAAATTGGGAATTTTGGGGGGTTTTTTTCCCCAATTTTGAGGGGTCACCACTTTGTCCCCCACCCCAAAATTGGGAATTTTGGGGTTTTTTTCCCCAATTTTTGGGGGGTCACCACTTTGTCCCCCACCCCAAAGTTGGGAATTTTGGGGGTTTTTTTCCCCCAATTTTCTGGGGTCACCACTTTGTCCCCCCCCCCAAAATTGGGAATTTTGGGGTTTTTTTCCCCAATTTTTGGGGGGTCACCACTTTGTCCCCCACCCCAAAATTGGGAATTTTGGGGGGTTTTTTTCCCCAATTTTGAGGGGTCACCACTTTGTCCCCCACCCCAAAATTGGGAATTTTGGGGTTTTTTTCCCCCAATTTTTGAGGGGTCACCACTTCCTGCCCCCCCCCTAAAATGGGATTTTTTTAGGGGGGGGTTCCCCAATTCGAGGGTCAGAATTTGCTGCCCCCCCCCCCCCCCAAAAAAAAAGAGAATTTGGGGTTTTTTCCCCCAATTTTTGGGGGGGTCACCACTCACTGTCCCCCCTCCCTTTTGTCACCTCCTTGTCCCCTCCTGCTCCTCCTGGGGGGGGTCCGAGACCCCCCCCAAAATCAGCCCCGACCTCGGCGCCCTCCCGACCTCCCCCTGCCCTCCTGTGCCCCCCCCCCAAAATTTGGGGGGGTCCTGGTGCTCTTGACCCCCCTAAAATTGGGGTCGGGGGGGGTCCCAATGTCTTTGACCCCCAAAATTGGGGTGGGGGGGTCCCAATGTCTGTGACCCCCCAAAATTGGGGTGGGGGGATTTCCTGTGCCCCCAAAATTTAATTGGGGGGGGGGTCCCAATAATTTTAACCCCCCCAAACTGGGATTGGGGTGGTCCCTGTGCCCCCAAAATTTAAAGTGGGGGAGGGGGGGGTCCCCAATACTTTTAACCCCCCCAAACTGGAATGGGGGGGGGGGGAGGGGGGGTGGTCCCATTTTTTATGCCCCCCCCCCTCAACTTACCCACATTTGGGGGGGGATCCCCATCCCTCCTCACCCCCCCCTCAAATCGAGGCCTTTTTGGGGTGGGGGTCCCATGGGAATTTCACCCCCCCTCCTTTCCCCAATTCCCCCCCCCTCCCCCATTTTGGGGAGGGGGTTTAAGCCCCTTCCCCTCCCCCCCCCCAGGGGTGAAAAGTGGGGAGGGGGCTCTGGGGGGGGGGCGGGGGGGGCTCCTGGAGCTGCTCAGGCCTTTTTCGGGGGGGGGGCCAGTTTGATGATCTCCTCCTCCGAGGGCTGCCGGATGATGTCTGGGGAGGGGGGGACACGGGGGGGTCAGGGGGGTCTGGGGGTGTCCCCCCCCACCCCACAGAGGGTCCCCAACCCCTCCCGGGGGTCCCTAAACCAGCCCGGGTGTTCCCAACCCCTCCCGGGGGTCCCCAGCCCTTTCTGGGGGGGTCTTTTATCCCCCCTTGGCGTCCCTGTCCCAGCTTTGGGATAATGGGAGGGGGGTCCCTAAACCTTTCCCGGGGGTCCCCAACCCCTCCCGGGTGTCCCCAAACCAGCCCGGGTGTCCCCAACCCTTTCTGAGGGTCCCTGTCCCTACCCAGGGGTAAATGGGGAGGGGTCGTTGTCCCTGCTTGGGGACAGTGACAGTTCCTGTCCCTGGGGGTCCCTGTCCCCGTCCCTGTCCCGACCTGTCCCTGTCACCATCCCCGGCTGTCCCTGTCCCTGTTCCCGGCTGTCACTGGGTGTCCCCATCCTCACCTGTCCCCATCCCTGCCTGTCCCTGTCACCATCCCTGGCTGTCCCTGTCCCCATCCCCGACTGTCCCCACCTGTCCCTGTCCCTATCCCCAGCTGTCTATGGGTGTCCCCATCCCCGCCTGTCCCCGCCTGTCCCCGTCCCCATCTGTCCCCGTCCCTGGGTGACATCCCCGGCTATCCCTGCCTGTCCCTGTCCCCATCCCCGGCTCTCCCCATCCCTGGCTGTCCCTGTCCCTGTCCCTGTTCCCGGCTGTCCCTGGCTCTCCCCATCGCCGCCTGTCCCTGTCCCCAGCTGTCCCTGCCCCCGTCCCCGACTGTCCCCATCCCTGCCTGTCCCTGTCCCGAGCTGTCCCTTTCCTTGTCCCCATCCCCGGCTGTCCCCGACTGTCCCCATCCCCGCCTGTCCCTGTCCCCAGCTGTCCCTTTCCCTGTCCCTGTCCCTGACTGTCCCCATCCCCGGCTGTCCCCGACTGTCCCCATCCCCATCTCTGGCTGTCCCTGTCCCTTTCCCTGTCCCTGACTGTCCCCATCCCCATCTTCGGCTGTCCCTGTCCCCATCCCTGCCTGTCCCTGTCCCCAGCTGTCCCTTTCCTTGTCCCCATCCCCGGCTGTCCCCGACTGTCCCCATCCCCATCCCTGGCTGTCCCTGTCCCTGTCCCTGTTCCCGGCTGTCCCTGGCTCTCCCCATCCCCGCCTGTCCCTGTCCCCAGCTGTCCCTGTCCCCGTCCCCGACTGTCCCCATCCCCATCTCTGGCTGTCCCTGTCCCTTTCCCTGTCCCCGACTGTCCCTATCCCCATCTCTGGCTGTCCCTGTCCCCGTCCCCGACTGTCCCCATCCCTGCCTGTCCCTGTCCCCAGCTGTCCCTTTCCCTGTCCCCGTCCCTGACTGTCCCCATCCCCGGCTGTCCCCCACTGTCCCCATCCCCATCTCTGGCTGTCCCTGTCCCTTTCCCTGTCCCTGGCTGTCCCCATCCCCGCCTGTCCCTGGGTGACATCCCCGGCTCTTCCTGCCTGTCCCCGCTGTCCGTGTCCCCGCTGTCCCCGTCCCCGCGGGTCCCCTCTCACCCTTGTACTTCTTGGCGCTGGGGATGCGCGTGAGTTTGGTGTCCACCTCGTCCTCCTCGGAGATCTTGAGCACCTGCGTGCGGTACTGCACCACCTTGGTCAGCAGGTCCGGCCGGCGCGAGATCTCGAAGATGTGCTCGATGTAGGACAGGTTGTCTGTGACACGGGGACAGCGCGGGGACAGCGCGGGGACACACACGGGGACACACACGGGACACACACGGGACACACACGGGACACGTGCTGGGCTCGGGCCACCCGCGCTGCTGCGGCCGCGGGGGCCGGAGGGGGCGTGGGTGGGGACAAGGAGGGGACAGGGGAGGGAGGGGATGGGGACAGAGATGGGGACAAGGAGGGGACAGGATGGGGAGGGGACAGAGGACAGGGATGGGGACAGGGAGGGGACAGGGATGGGGAGAAGGAGGGGATGGGGAGGGACAGGATAAGGACAGGGATGGGGATGGGAGGGGGACAAGGAGGGGACAGGAGGGAGACAGGAATGGGGACAGGGATAGGAAAAAGGAGGGGATGGGGAGGGACAGGATGGGGGCAGGGATGGGGAGGGGATGGGGACAGGAGTGGGACAGGGATGGGGACAAGGAGGGGACGGGGACAAGGACAGGGATGGGGACAGGGATGGGGACAAGGAGGGGACAGGGATGGGGATGAGGACAGGGACAGGGATGGAGAAAAGGATGGGGACAGGGAGGGACGGGATGGGGACAGGGATGAGGAGAAGGAGGTGACAGAGATGGGGACAGGGAGGGGACAGGATGGGGACAGGGTTGGGGACAAGGAGGGGGACAAGGAGGGGTACAGGGGAGGGACGGGATGGGGAGAGGACAAGGATGGGATGGGGACAGGATGGGGATGGGGACTGGGAGAGGAGACAGGGACTGGGACAGGGCTCAGGTGATGGGGACAGGGACAGGGCCAGGGCTCAGGGGAGCGGGATGGGGACCAGCCCAGGGCTGGAGCAGCCCCGGGGCGCGGGGAGGGGACAGTGCCGGTGGTGGCACGGGTGTCACACCTCGGTCCAGCTTGCTGTGGCGCTCCAGGAAGGCGAACCAGTGGTGGCCGGTGGCGATGGCGTCGCCCTCCCCGCTGGGGATGTCCTCGCGACACGCGGACTTGAGCTGCTCCAGGTCCTCGGCTGTGATGTTCTGGGCCAGCTCCTCCAGCAGACTGCGGTACTCGGCCATGGCTGGGGACACAGGGACACGGGGACATGGGGACATGGCTGGGGACACGGGGACATGGGGACATCGGACACAGGGGACACGGGGACATGGGGACATGGCTGGGGACACAGGGACATGGGGACATGGCTGTTCTGGGCCAGCTCCTCCAGCAGACTGCGGTACTCGGCCATGGCTGGGGACACAGGGACACGGGGACATGGGGACATGGCTGGGGACATGGGGACATGGGGACATGGCTGGGGACACAGGGACATGGGGACATGGCTCTGCTGGCCCAGCTCTTCCAGCAGATTTTGGTACTCGGCCATGGCTGGGGACACAGGGGACAAAAGGGACATGGGGACATGACTGGGGACAGCAGGGACATGGGGGACATTGGACACAGGGGACATCAGGGACATGGGGACATGGCTGTGCTGCGCCAGCTCCTCCAGCAGATTTTGGTACTCGGCCATGGCTGGGGACACAGGGGACAAAAGGGACATGGGGACATGGCTGGGGACAGCAGGGACATGGGGACATGGCTGGGGACACAGGGGACACAGGGACATGGGGACATGGCTCTGCTGGCCCAGCTCCTCCAGCAGATTTTGGTACTTGGCCATGGCTGGGGACACAGGGGACATCAGGGACATGGGGACACGGCCATGGCTGGGGACACAGGGGGACATCAGGGACATGGAACGTGGTCTGTGAGGGACACCTGGGGACATGAGGGACACAGGACTTGGCCATGGCTGGGGACAGGAGGGACATGGGACTTGGAGGACATGGCTGTGGCTGGGGACATGGAGGGTGACACGGAGGAGATGAGGGACACGGGGGACACAGGACTGGGACGTGTCTGGGGACAGGGGTGACATGAGGGAGGGACATGGCCACAGCCGGGGACAGGGGACACGTGGGACACCAGGGACATTGACATGGGGGACTGGGGTGACACGAGGGACAGGGGACGTGGCCATGGCTGGGGGACACGGGGTGTGAGGGGTGCCATGGGTGACACGAGTGACATGGGACAGAGCCGTGGGTGACAGGAGTGCTCCTGCTCTCAGCCACACGTGCCACGAGTGACAGGGGACTCAGCCACAAGTGTCACCAGTGTCCCCAGCCTCAGCCACCAGTGCCAGTGTCCCCAGCCTCAGCCACCAGTGCCAGGTCCCAAACCTGGCTTCTGCCACCTGTGTCACAAATGTCCCCAGCCTCAGCCACTCATGTCATGAGTGTCCCTGGGCTGTCCCCAGTGCCAGCCCAGCCTCAGCCACAGGTGTCACCAGTGTCCCCAGGCTCAGTCTCCAGTGCCAGCCCCAGCCCCAGCCTCAGCCACAGGTGTCACAGAAGTCCCCAGACTCATCCACTGGTGTCACAGATGTCCCCAAGCTCAGCTGCTCAAGTCACAAATGTCCCCAGCCTCAGCCAGCAGTGTCACCAGTGTCCCCAGCCTCAGTCACTGGTGCCACAGATGTCCCCAGCCTCGTCCCTTGCTGTCACAAGTGCCCCCAGCCTCAGCCACTGGTGTCACAGATGTCGTCCATTGCTGTCACCAGTGTCCCCAGCCTCGTCCATGGTGCTATGAGTGTCCCCAGCGCTGTCCCCGCTGTCACCGCTCAGCCCCGGTGCCAGCCCAGCCCCCGGCCGTGACTCATGTGACGCTCACGGGATGTGACAGGGACCGGGCGGGGACCGGCGGCGGCGGCGGCTCCGTGTCCCCCGAGCGCGGGGGGGCTCGCACGGAGCCCCCTGGACACGGCCACCCCCCCTTGCACACTCACCCCAAATTGACACTGACTCCTCCTTTGCACACTCACCCCAAATTCACGCTGACCTCTGCTTTGCACTGACCCCCCCCCTTTACACGCTGACCCTGAATTGTGACCCCCCCCTTTGCACACTCACCCCGAATTGTGAACCCCAAATTGTGACCCCCCCCTTTGCACACTCACCCCGAATTCAGTGACCCCCCCTTTGCACACTCAGCCCGTGGCTTCACATCACCCCCCCTTGCACACTCATCTTGCCCTTGCGCAGCCCCCCCTGCACAACCTGACCCCCCCTTTGCACACTCACCCCAAATTCGCGCTGACCCCCAAATTCACACTCACCCCCTCTTCTCACTGCCCCCCCCTTTGCACACTCACCCCAATTTCTGCCCCCCCCTTTGCACACTCACCCCGATCCCCACCGCCCCCTCTCGCTGTGTTTGTTGGGGGGGGGGGGTGTCCACCGTATCTAAGGGGGGGGGTCACTGTCCCCCCTCTCCCGCCGGTCCCCGTTGCCATGGAGACGCCTCCGCCCACTCAGGGATGCGGTTGCCACGGCAACGCATCACCCGCCTGCCCCTTCCCCCCCCCCACCCCCCACCCCGCACCCCGCACCCATTTTGGGGGGGTGGGGGGGGGGTGGGGGGGGCACGGCCACGCCGCTTTCCCCACCCCCCCCTCCCCTCGTGACTCCCCGTAAACAACAACTGCCCCCCCCTCCCCCACCCCGGACCCCCCCACTCGTGACTGCGCTCGGTAAACAACCCCCCCCTCCCCTCCCCCACCCCCCCACGTGAGACCCCCCCCCTCCCCTCCCCTCCCCCTCCCCGACACCTTCCCACGCCCCCCCCCCCTCAGGAACAGACGCTCCCCCCACGCCCCCCCCCACGCGCACACAGCCGCGCCCCCCCCACGCTCCTCTCCAATAACAAACACTGCCCCCCCTCCCCCCCCCTCCAGCCCCCCGCCCCTCCCCCCACGCACAAACCCTCCCCCATCCCCCCCGCCCCGTGTCCGAGCGCGCGGCCCCTTTAAGGCCGCCCATGACTCAGCCCCGGCCGGACACGGGGCCTTCCGGGGGGGGGGCGGGGACCGGGACCCCCCCCCCGCCGCTCCCGCCCCTCCCGCGTTCCCAGGCCCGGCCCGGCCCCCCCGAACCGGGAAACGATCGCGATGGGACCGGGGGGAGGGGGCGTCGTGGGTATTTCCCACCCCCCCACACCGTGGGACCCCCCCCCCCGCCCCATTCACGTTTCTCATGCAAAGCGCCTCATGAATATTCACGAGGGGCGTGGCCCCGCGGGGCCCCATTCAGTGGGGCGGGCGGGGGGCTCGGGGGGTTTTTGGGGGGGATCAATCCCGGTTTGGGGCGGGCACGACACGGGTGGGACGGAGCCCCCCGGCCTTGGTGCCCCCCGTGGGGGGGTTTGGGGGGCGCCCATCCCATCGCTGCCCCCCCCCCCCAAGGGCCGTGCCCACCCCCCCCCCTTTCGGGGGTGTTTTTGGGGGGGGTTGGGGAGAGCGGGAGGCGGGGGGAGCGTCCCCCACGAGCCCCCCCACGCAGCGTGGGGGACAAGGGGCCCTTTGTGCCTCGGGGAGCGGCGCGGCCGCCTCCGGCCCCCCCGGGCCCCCCCCGGAATGCGAGGCACGGCCCCGGACCCACGGACACGGCCCCGACCCCACTGTCCAGCCCCGACCCCTCTGTCCTGCCCCACGGACACGGCCCCGGACCCACGGACACGGCTCCGGACCCACGGACACGGCTCCGGACACACGGACACGGCTGTGCCCCCCCCGCCGCCCCGCCCTGCCCCACCGCCACCCTCCCGCCCCGTGTCGCGGGGGTCCCACGCGTGTCGCGGGGGTCCCGCCCTGCCCGGCGGCCGCAGCATCCCCGGGCACAGCTGGGGCACATCTGGGGCACAGCTGGGCGCGATCCTTCCCCCCCCCCCCCCCGCCCCATACACCCAAACCCCGATCGTGCCTCAGTTTCCCCACGCGGGGCCGCTCCGTGGGATGGGGCACGGGTGGGGTGGGGGGCGTTGAGTCCCGGGACCCCCCCCCCTCCCCAATCCCGCCCCGTCCTGATCCCTTTCGGGGCCCCCGCCCGGTCCCGGCGCGGGGATGCGGAAGCGGCGCCTCCCGCGGCCCAGTTCGGGACCAGTTCGGGACCAGTTTGGCCCCAGTTTGGCCCCGCTGGGCCTCGCGCGCCCCTTCCCCACGCGCGGGACCCCCCCCCTCACAACCCGGAATGTCCCCAAAAGCGTTTTTGGGGGGTCCGGGGGGTGTCAGCCCGCCCGGTCCCGGGGGATGCGGTGGCACCGCCGGTACTGGGCGGTACTGGGAGCACTGGGCGGCACCGCGGGCACGGGACGGGACCGGGAGCGCGCGGGGACAGCGCGGGGACACCCACGGGGGGGCTCGGGTGGGGCTGGGGGGGGGAAAGGACCCCGCGTCCCGCGTGGGGAGCGGGACCGGGATGGGAAACGGGACCGGGATGGGGAAACGGGACCGAGACCGGGACCGGGACCGGGATGGGGACACCGGGGGTGGCGGGGACAGGGACACGGTGGGGAGGGGGGGGTGGCCGGTCCCGCGTCCCGCGTGGGCCCCGGGAGGCACCGAGTGTCCCCCCCTTCCCCCCCCCCCCCCCCAGCGTGTCACGGGTTCGAGCCCCCCCGGCAGCGAAACGGGAAGTGAAAGCGGGGGGGGGATGGGATGGGGGGCACCGGGGGAGGACCGGGGGCACCGGGGGAGCCTGACCGGGACCCCCGGCGCCGTTAACCCCTTCCTGCCCGCCGCGGGGGCATCGCCGGAGCGCGGGGGATGCTCCGTGGGGCGGGGGGGGTCACATAGAACGGGGGGGGGGCATCGCCGCGGTTCGGGGCCGCCGGAGCGCACCGGGAACGGCCCCGGGAGCGGCGCCGGGAACGGCCCCGGGAGCGGCGCCGGGAGCGGATGGAGGCGGCGGCCGCGGGGTCCATCCGGTGCCGGAGCGGCCGCGGGGCCGCCGGTGGGGCCGGGGGTCGCTCGGTGGGTCCGGTGCCCCCTCCCCCTGCCCGCACTTACCGGCCGCGGGCGCTGCCGGTGCCGGTGCCGGTGCCGCCGCTCGGGCTCTCGGTGCCGCCGCTCTGAGCGGGGGTGGGCGGGGCTTAACGGGGCGGGGTCGTCGGGGGAGGGGCTTGCAGGGGCGGGGTCAGGCGGGAGGAGCCGCCCCGCCCTCCCCCCTTTGCCCAGGGTCCCCCGCGGCCCAGATTTGGGGTCCCCGCGGTGTCACCGCCCGGGCTGGGGAGGACAAGGGCGGGACGTGGTCACACAGGGGCCCGGGAGGGCATCAGGAGCTGGGATCCGGTATTGGGGTCTGGAATTGGGGTCAGGAATTGGGGTCTGGTAATGGGATCCCACTATGGGACCTGGAGCAGAGGCCCCACTCTGGGATCTGGTACTGGGATCTGGTAAGGATCCCATACTGGGATCTGGTATTGGGGTCTTGTAACGGCATCTGGTAATGGGATCCCACATTGGGATCTAGTAATGGGATCTACTAAAGGGATCCCATACTGGGATTCCAAACTGGGATCTGCTTTAGAGATCTGGTATTGGGATCTGGCACTGGGATCTGGCATTGGGATCTGGCACTGGGATCTCACCCAGGGATCTCCCATGGGAACCTTGTCTGGGGGATCCCATCCAGGGATCTCATGCAGGGATCTCGCCCATCTCCAGGGATCCCCATCCCCTGGGGACACTGCCTGGTCCTCTGGGGGCTTTATGGCCTTATGACCATCATCATCATCATCATCATCATCATCATCATCATCATCATCATCATCATCGTTGTCATTGTTGTCATCATTTTCATCATCATCATCATTGTCATTGTCATCATCCTTGTCATCATCACTGTCATTGTCATCATCGTCGCCATCATCATCATCATCATCGTTGTTGTTGTTGTTGTCATTGTCATCATCTTTGTCATCATCATCGTTGTCATTCGGAGTCATCGTCATCGTCATTGTCATCGTCACCATTGTCATTGCTGTCATCTTCATTATCGTCATCACAGTCATCATTGTCATCATCATCATCATCATCGTCATCATCATTGTCAGTCATTGCCATTGTCATCAGCATCATCACTGCCATCATTGTCACTGCCATCATCTTCATCATCATCGTCACCGTCATCATCATCGTCCTTGTTGTCAGTCAGCATCGTCATTGTCATCAACTTCATCATCATCATCATCATCGTCATTGCCATCATCTTCATCATCATTGTCATTGCCATCATCGTCATTGCTGTCATCTTCATCATCATCGTCACCATCATCATTGTTGTCATTGTTGTCAGTCAGCATCAACTTCATCATCATCATCGTCATCATTGTCATCATCTTCATCTTCATCGTCTTCATCTTCATCATCATCTTCATCATCTTCATCCTCACCATCCCCAGTGTCCCCCTCCAGGACCTCCTGGAGCCACTCCAGGACCTCCTCAGGCCCCGGCAGATCCTCCTCATCCTCCATGTCCAGCCACACGCTGCTGGCCTGGGGACACGGGGGGACAGAGGGGACACGTGGGGACACTGGGGTGACACTGGGGTGACACCGGGGTGACACAGATTGTGGGGGACACCAGGGGGGTGACGCTCACGTGGTCACTGACGTTGACCATGGGGGTGACACTGGGGTGACACTGGGGTGACATTCATGGGGTCGGTGCCATTGACCACAGAGGTGACACAGAGGTGACACTGGGCTGACACTGGGGTGACACTCACACGGTCGGTGTCATTGACTATGGAGGTGGCATTGGTTTACATGGGGGTGACGCGGGAGTGACACGGGGGTGACATGGGGGTGACACAGAGGTGACACGGGGGTGACGTGGGAGTGACACGGGGGTGACATAGGTGTGACACACAGTCGGTGTCATTGACTATGGAGGTGGCATTGGTTTACATGGGGGTGACACGGGGGTGACACGGGTGTGACACGGGGGTGACACGGGGGTGACACTCACTAAGTCGGTGGCATTGACTATGGAGGTGACATTGGTTTACATGGGGGTGACACAGGTGTGACACGGGGGTGACACGGGGGTGACATGGGGGTGACACTCACATGGTCAGTGGCATTGACTATGGAGGTGACATTGGTTTACATGGGGGTGACACGGGTGTGACACGGGTGTGACACGGGGGTGACACGGGGGTGACACGGGGGTGACACTCACTAAGTCGGTGGCATTGACCACGCCCAGCTGTGGCCGGGTCAGGTCGATGTCGAAGGTGTCCTCCCAGGTGGGGACGAGCTGGGGGAGGGACAGAGGGGACAGAGGGGTCGGGGCCTGTCCCAGGGGAGGGGACAGAGGGCTCAGAGCCCCCGGGGGGCTGTGGGGGTGTCCCCCCGCCCCGTTACCCCCGGGAAATGGCCGGGGTCGATCCAGAGGATGCTGAAGTCGGGCTGGTCCCTCCTGTCCTGGGCCACCTCCCTCAGGGTCTCCACGAACTCGAACCCGTCTGGGGGAGGGGACAAGGGCGAAGAGGGGGGGTTCAGGGGGGAATCTGAGACACCCCCCCCCACCCCCAGGGACCCCCCCCCAATTCCCTTCCCGCCCCCCCTCACCGGGATCATCCCCCTCGGCGAAGGCCACGATGGGGGTCCCGTCCAGGGCGTCCTCCTGGGGGGGTCACGGTGACGTGGGGGGGGGGTCCCCGAGTGTCCCCCGAGGTTTGGGGGTCACGGGGAGGGGGGGGATGGCGGGACCCCCCCGCACTCACCCAGCTCTCGGCCGTGCTCTGAGCTCTGAATTCCCGCAGAGGGACCCTGGGGGGGTTTTGGGGGGGGGGGTGAGGGGCACCCCCAAATTTCACCCCCCCCTCCCCTCCCCCCAAGGAGCCGCTGCCCCCCCCCCCCACCCAAACCCCGAGTGCTGCTTGGGGGGGCTCAAATTAGGGGGGTCCAGAACAGGCGGGAATGGGGAGGGGGTGACGGGGATGAGCCCCCCCGGGACCCCCCCGGTGTCACCGCTCTGGGTGGGGGGGGGCGGGGGGGTCCCGGTGTCCCTCGGGATTGAGGCCGCGGCGCGGGGGGGGGGGGATGATCCGGGGGGGGATTAAATGCGGGAATCTCCCGGCAGCACCCGGGGCTTTAACCCTGCCCGGCGCGGGGGGGGCTCGGCAGCGCCCCCGACCCCTCGCCGGGACCCCCCCGGGACCCCCCCGGGGCAGGGCGGCCCCCCCAGACCGCGGGGAGACCCCCGTGGGAAAAGGAGGGGGGGGAAATGGGGTGGGGGAGATGAGACTCGGCCGTTCCCATGGCAACGGAATCCCCATGGCAACCACATCCCCATGGCAACCACATCCCCATGGCAACTTGTTCCCATGGCAACTATTGCCCGTGGCAACCTGTCTCCATGGCAACTTCACCCCCATGGCGACCACATCCCTATAGCAACCGTCCCCATGGCAACCATGTCCCCATAGCAACCACCGGCCCATAGTGACCTCTTCCGATGGCAACCTGTGCCCATGGCAACCACATCTCCATAGCAACAACGTCCCTATGGCAACCACATCCCCATGGTAGCAACATCCCAGAGTAATCACATCGCCATAGCAACCACCAGCCCATAGTGACCTCTTCCCATGGCAACCTGTCCCCATGGCAACCACATCTCCATGGAAACCCGATCCCCATGGCAACCATCACTGCCTAGTGACCTTCTCCCATGGCAACTACGTCCCCATGGCAACCACGTCCCCATGGCAACAATCCCATAGCAACCACATCCCCATGGAAACTCCATCCCCATGGCAACCGCTTCCCGTACCACCCCCCTCATCTCAGCATCCCGTTCCCATGGCAACCGGCCCTGATTTGGGGAGGGGTCCCTTGGGGAGGGGTCCTCGGGGCCCCCCCGGAAGCTCCGGGGCCGCTCCAGGCCCAGCCCCAGCGCTGCCTGGAATGGGGAATTTTGGGGGGAATTTGGGGGGATTTTGGGGGGATTTTGTGATTTTGGGGGTCCCAGGGAGTGCCAGGGGTCACCCAGCCCCCCCCAGCACCCCCCGGGCTCACCTGGGGGTCGAAGGTGGCGAGGAAGAGGAGGGAGGGGTGGAAGCGCCGGGCGGCGACGAAGGAATGGAATGCTGGGGGGGAATGGGGGAAACTGGGGGAACTGGGAATGGGAACTGGGGGAACTGGGGGAACTGGAATTGGGGGATTGGAGACAGGGAACGGGAACTGGGAATGGGGATTGGGAATGGGAACTGGGAATGGGAACTGGGAATGGGAACTGGGGGAACTGGAATTGGGGGATTGGAGACAGGGAACTGGGATTGGGAATGGGGATTGGGAACTGGGAACTGGGAATTGGGAATGGGATTGGGGGATTGGGGATTGGGAACTGGGACTGGGACTGGGAATGGGAGCTGGGGATTGGGAACTGGGCATTGGGGGATTTGGAATGGGGGATTGGGAACTGGAAATGGGGATTGGGATTGGGAAATGGGCAACTGGGAATGGGAACTGGGAACGGGGAATGGGGAATGGGGACGGGGAACTGGGATTGGGGGAACTGGGAATGGGAACTGAGACTGGGGAAAGCGAGTGGGGGAACTGGGGGAACAGGGGCTGGGATTGGGAATGGGCAACTGGGAACTGGGAAGGGGAACTGGGAACTGGGAATGGGATTGGGGAACGGGGAATGGCAACTGGGAATTGGGGGATTTGGAATGGGGGATTGGGAACTGGGAATGGGGAACGGGGGGTTGAGAATTGGGGGATTGGGGAGCTGGGATTGAGGATGGGATTGGGCGCTGGGGGCACTGGGGTGACACCCAGCTGTCCCCGGTGTCCCCACGCACCCTCCGCTGTCCCTGGCAGCCCCCGGTGCCTTCGGGCTCCTCCTCGATGTCCCCAAAGTCCCGGAGCTGCTGCACGGGGGGGCCCGGGGTCAGGGGGGGTCACAAGGGGGGGTCTGGGGGTGCCTTTGGTTTCATGGGGGGCTCTGGGATTGTCCCCGGGGCCAGGGAGAGCTTTGGGGGGGTCCCTGAAGGTCTGGGGGGGATCTGGGGGTCCCCCGGGGTCTGGGGGTGTCCCCTGGGATCGGGGGGTGGAGGGGGGGGGATTTGGGGGTCCCCTGGGATCAGGGAGGGCTTTGGGGGTGTCCCCAAATGTCTGGGGGGGCTCTGGGGGTGTCCCCAGCCCTGAGGAGGTTGGGGGGCTCAGGGGCTGCTCTGGGGGGGTCCCGGGGGGGTCTCACCTGGCTCAGGAAGTGCAGCAGCTGGAGGGAGGTGTCACAGACAGCGGGACAGACAGCGGGACAGACAGCAGGACAGACACCGGGACAGACAGCGGGACAGACACCGGGACCCCCCAGGACCCCCGGGGCCAGCAGAGCCAGGAGCCACAGAGGGGACATGGGGGACAGGGACAGACGGACAGAGAGACACGGGACAGAGGGACACGGGACAGGGAGACAGAGGGACAGAGAGACAGGGACAGACGGACAGGGGGACAAGGGGAGAGAGGGACAGAGGGATAGAGGGACAGGGGGACACGGGGATGGACACACGGACAGAGGGACACGGGGACAAGAATGGACACACGGACACGGGGATGGACACACGGACACAGGGAGGGACACAGCCAGGGGGACAGGGACACCCTGGGGACAGACGGACAGACCCCGGGGACACACAGACCCTGGGGACAGACGGACAGACCCCGGGGACACACAGACCCTCGGGACAGACGGACAGACCCCGGGGACAGACAGACGGACACCGCCCTGGGCGCGAGGACTCTGGCGACCCCCGCGGGGACACGGCGGCAGCGCCAGCCCCTTCCGGCGGCGGGAGGGGACGCGGCGGGGACAGACGGACGCGGCGGGGACAGACGGACGCGGTGTCACCTCCGCGGGCCACAGCGGGGACGGTGACACCGCCCCCACCCCGGCTCGGGGGGGTGGCAGCGGCTCAGCCCGACCCCTCTGTCCCCAAATGTCCCCAAATGTCCCCAAGTGTCCCCAAGTGTCCCAAATGTCCCAAATGTCCCCAAATGTCCCCAATGTCCCCAATGTCCCCAAGTGTCCCAAATGTCCCAAATGTCCCCAAGTGTCCCCCCCCGCTCCCTCCCCGCTCCTTTTTGAGAAGGGAAAGAGGATCCGGGGGGGGGGGGAGGGGGCTAAAAATAGGGGACCGGCCCTGGGGACACCGCGGGGACATTGGGGGACACTGGGGGGAAATCTGGGGGAAATTGGTTGAGATTTCGGGAAAATTTAGGAGGAAATTTGGGGGGAAATCTGGGGGGAATTTGTGGGAATTTTGTGGAAATTTGGGGGAAATTTAGGGGCAAATTTGGGGGGATTTGGGAGAAATTAAGGGGGGGGTTGGAGGAAATTTGGGGGTAATTTGGGAGGATTTGGGGAAAATTTAGGGGGAAATCTGGGGGGATTTGGGGGGAAGTTGGGGAAGAATTTGGGGGGAAAATTAGGGGAATTTGGGGAAAATTTAGGAGGAAATTTGGGGGGAATTTGAAGGAAATTTAGAGGGAATTTGGTGGGGAATTTGGGGGAAATGTAGGGGGAAATTTGGGGGCATTTGGGGGAAATTTGTGGGAAATATGAGGGGGAATTTGGGGGGAAATATGAGGGGGAATTTGGGGAAAATTTAGGGGGAAATCTAGAGGGATTTGGGGGGAAATTTGGGGGAAAATCTGGGAAAACTTGTGGGAATTTTACGAAATTTGTGGGAATTTGGGGGGAATTTTGTGGAAATTGGGGAAGTTTGGGGGAATTTGGGGGAATTTGAGGGGTCTGAGGTTCCCCGCCCTCCCCTCCCAGTCCATCCCAGTCCATCCCAGTCCATCCCAGTCCATCCCAGTACGCGGGGGGGTTAAACTGGTTTATTGCTCTGCAGGGGGGGGGTCCGGGTGCCCCCCAGTTCAGGGGGTCCCGACCCCCCCCCGGGTTAGTGTTGGGGTGGGGGAGGGGCTCCGGGGGGGTCCCAAAAAGGGGGGAGGGGATCAGTAATAGGTTTCCTTCTCCACCCAGCCTGCAAAAAAAGGGGAGGGGGCGTCAGGGGGACCCCAAATCCCAAAAGCTCCAAATCCCCGAATGCCCAAAGCCCCAAACCCCCAAATCCCCAAAGCCCCAAATCCGGGGTACATCCAAAAGCCCCAAACTCCCAAATCCCCAAAACCCCAAACCCCCACCCCAAATCCACCCACCCCAAATCCCTAAAACCCCAAAACCCCAAATCCCCAAATCCCAAAACCCCAAACCCCCAAACCCCCAAACCCCCAAATCCCCAAATCCCAAAACCCCAAACCCCCAAATTCCCAAATCCCCAAATCCCAAAACCCCAAATCCCCAAATCCCAAATCCCCAAACCCCCAAATCCCCAAATCCCAAAACCCCAAATTCCCAAATCCCCAAATCCCCAAACCCCCAAATCCCCAAATCCCCAAATCCCCAAATCCCCAAATCCCCAAACCCCCAAATCCCCAAATCCCCAAATCCCCAAATCCCAAAACCCCAAAACCCCAAACCCCGAAACCCCCAAATCCTCAAACCCCGAATCCCAAATCCCCAAATCCCGGGTACCCCCCAAATCCTCGGTGTTTGTATTTTTGGGGTGCCCTCCCCGTTTTTATGGGGTTTTCCCCTTGGGTTTTGGGTTCCATCCCATTTTTTTGGGGTTTCCAATCTTTAAGGTTCCCATTTTTGGGGATTTCCATTTTTTAGGGTTCTCATTTTTTAGTGTTCCCATTATTTTAGGGTTCCCATTTTTTAGGGTTTCAGTTTTTTGGATTCCCATTTTTTGATGCTCCCATTCTTTTGAAGTTCCCATTTTTTGGGGTTTCCATTTCTTTAGGATTTCCCTTTCCCTCCATTTTTTTACCCCACATTTTCTCACCCCCATGTTTTTGGGATTTCCCCACATTTTATTCCCATTTTCCCCCATTTTATTCCCATTTTCCCCATTTTTACAAAAATTTCCCCCATTTTTTCCCCTCGCATTTTTAACCCCCCAATATTTTAGGGTGTCCCCCGCATCTTTTGGGGTCCTCCCCATATTTTGGGGTTTTCCCCCATTTTATTCCAAATTTCCCCCCATTTTATTCCCTTTTTTCCCATTTTTTTTAAATTTCCCCCCATTTTTCTCCCCCACTTTTTTCCCCCCAAAACTTTTTATGGTTTCCCCCCCCCATTTTTTGGGGTCCCCCCCATTTTTTGGGGTCTCACCTCCGGGGTAACGCCTCAGGATCAGTTTCCTGACCTCGTCGTAGGCGAAGATCAGCAGGGAATAGGGGAAGGCGCAGAACCACCAGGTCACCCTGCGCACAAAAACCCCAAAATTGGGACCCCAAAATTTGGGGGACCCCAAATTCCAGGGGGGTGAGGGCTCCGTTTTTGCCTCCCCCCAATTTTTTTAATTCCCATTTTTGGAGATATTTTCATTTTCCACCCATTTTTTTCTGTAGGTTGGGGGATTTCTTTGGAGGGGAATTTTGGGGGATTTGGGATTTTTTTGGGGGGGGATTTGGGATTTTTTTGGACGGGGTTTGGAGGGGAATTGGGATTTTGGGGGGATTTGGGGTTTTTTGGGGGTGTTGGAGAGGTCTGGGGATTTTTTTGGAGGGGATTTCAAGAGGAATTGTGGATTTTGGGGGATTTGGGATTTTTTGGGAGGGCTTGAGCAGTTTTGGGATTTTTTGGATGGGGGTTTTGGAGGGGAATTGGGGATTTTTTGGGGATTCGGGATTTTTTGGGGGGTTTGGAGCAGTTTTGGGGTTTTTTTGGGTCAGTTGGAAGAGGGATGGGGTTTTGGAATGGGTTTGGGGGGGAATTGGGGATTTTTGGGGGATTTGGGGTTTTGGGGGGGATTTGGAGCAGTTTTAGGATTTTTTTGATGGCTTGTATAGGGAAATTGGGAATTTTTTGGGGGGAATTCGGGATTTTTGGGTGGTTTGGAGCAGTCTCAGGATCTTTTGAGGGAGACAGGGAGAGGGATGGGGTTTGGCGTGGATTTGTGGGAATTTTGTAGGGGAACCGTGGATTTTTAGTAGGATTTGGGTTATTTTAGGGTTTTGGGGGATTTTTTTGGAGGGGCTTTGGAGGGGAATCGGGGATTTTTGGGGTCGGATTTTTGGGGTGTCCCTCACTTGAGGGGGTACATGCGCAGAGCCACCCCCATGCCCGGGCAGTAGGACAGGAACGCCGCCAGCGCCGTCTCCTCCAGCAGCCCGAAAATCAGGATCTTGTTCCTAAAAAATTGTGGGGGTTTGGGGTTTTTTGGGGAATTTGGGGGGGGTTTTGGGGGGATTTGGGTTTTTTTTTTAGGGTTGGAGGGGGTTTGGGACTTTTAGGGGAGGGGTTGGAAGGGGCATCGGGGATTTGGAGTGGGTTTGTGGGAGGGGGATTGGGGATTTTTGGGAGAATTTGGGGGATTTGGGGTTTTGTGAGGGGCTGGGGGATGTTTTAGGGTTTTGGGGTGGGTTTGGGTAGGATTTTGGGGTAGTTTTGGGGTATTTTTGGGGTGGTTTTGGGATGATTTCGGGTGTGTTTTGGGTGGGATTTTGGGCTGGTTTTGGATGGGATTTTGGGGTGGATTTGGGGTATTTTTGGGGTGGTTTTGGGATGATTTTGGGTGTGTTTTGGGTGGGATTTTGCGCTGGTTTTGGATGGGATTTTGGGGTGGATTTGGGGTATTTTTTGGGGTGGTTTTGGGATGATTTCAAGTGTGTTCTAGGTAGGGTTTTCAGGTATTTTGGGGGCGTTTTTGGGATGGTTTTGGGATGTTTTGGTCTCCAGTTCGTGCCCTGCTGGAAGACGGAGTTGAGGTGGATTTTGGGGAAATTTTGGCTGGTTTTAAGTGGGATTTTGGGGTGGTTTTGGGGTGGGATTTTGGGGTGAGTTCAAGGTAGGATTTTGGGATATTTTGGGGTGATTTGGGGATGATTTCAAGTGGATTTTGGGTTGGATTTTGGGGTTGTTTTGGGCAGGATTTTCAGATGGTTTTGGGGTGGTTTGGGGGTATTTTTGGGGTGTTTTGCTGCACTTCATGTCCTGCTAGAAGATGAAGTTGTGGCACATTTTGGGGTGACTTCGGGGTGATTTTGGGTAGGATTTTTGGATGGTTTTGGGATGGCATTTTGGGGTATTTTTGGGGTGTTTTGGCGCAAGTCATGTCGTGCTAAAAGACAGAGTTGAGGTGGATTTTGGGGTATTTTGGGATAATTTCAGGTGTGTTTTGGGTGGGATTTTGGGGCGGTTTTGGATGGGGTTTTGGGGCATTTTTGGGGTGTTTTCTCGCACTTCATGCCCTGCTGGAAGACAGAATTGTGGCACATTTTGGAGTGGGATTTTGGGGTATTTTGGGATAATTTTAGGTGTGTTTTGGGTGGGATTTTGATGTGGTCTTGGATGGGATTTTGGGGTGGTTTTGGATGGGATTTTGGGGCATTTTTTGGGTGTTTTGTCACACTTCATGTCCTGCTGGAAGACGGAGTTGCGGCACATTTTGGGGTGATTTTGGGGTGGTTTGGGGTGGGATTTTGGGGTGATTTGGGGCATTTTTGGGGCGTTTTGTCGCACTTCATGCCCTGCTGGAAGACGGAGTTGCGGCACATTTTGGGGTGATTTTGGGGTGGTTTGGGGTGGGATTTTGGGGTGATTTGGGGCATTTTTGGGGTGTTTTGTCGCACTTCATGCCCTGCTGGAAGACGGAGTTGCGGCACATTTTGGGGTGATTTTGGGGTGGTTTGGGGTGGGATTTTGGGGTGATTTGGGGCATTTTTGGGGCGTTTTGTCGCACTTCATGCCCTGCTGGAAGACGGAGTTGCGGCGGGTCTTGCAGATGATGAGATCCGCCCACTGGACCACGACGATGCTGGCGAAGAACGCCGTGTGGCACGTGAACTCCACCACCTTGCGCTGCTCGTACGTCTGCGGGGAATGGGGAACGGTGAAAAACCGGGAAAGCGGGGAGGAAACTGGGAATGAACAACGCGGGAAACCAGAGTGAGAAATGGGGAAACCAGGAGGAAACCAGGGGTAAACAACAGGGGAAACTGGGGAGGAAAGCACGAGTGAACAATGGGGAAACCAGAGTGAAAAATGGGGAAACTGGGGAGGAAACCAAGAGTGAACAACAGGGAAATGGAGTGAGCAAAAGGGGAAACTGGGGAGGAAACAGGGAGTGAACAACTGGGAAAACCAGAGTGAAAAATGGGGAACCAGGGAGGAAACTATGAGTGAACAACTGGGGAAACTGAGAGTGAAAAACGGGGAAACCAGGAGGAAACCAGGGGTAAACAATGGGGAAACCAGAGTGAACAATGGGGAAACCAAGGAGGAAACTGGGGGTGAACAATGGGAAAAACCAGGGAGGAAACGGGGAAAACTGGGAGCAAACAGGGGAAACCAGGAGTGAACGGGAGAAAGGGAGCGGAAATGAGGCAAAAATGGAAGAGGAAATTGGGCAGAAATGGGTGTGGAAATGGGATGGAAGTGGGTGTGTAACTGGTGTGTAAAGTCGGTGTAAGGGGTGTGTAGGGTCAGCGTGGGGTCCCTCACCCACTCCTGCCCCTGGGAGTCCTCCAGGTCATTCTTGGAGCAGAGCGTAAGGGCCGTGCAAGGGTTGTGAAGCTGGTGTGTAAGCAGCGTGTAAGGAGCGTGTAACTGGTGTGTGACTGGTGTGTGGGGTCAGCGTAGGGTCCCTCACCCACTCCTGCCCGTAGGAATCCTCCAGGTCGTTCTTGGAGCGGTCGTCCCAGGCCAGGCGGATCCCGAGCAGCGTCCCCGGCAGGAACCCGTTCTCGGCCAGGATCACGAAGTAGGTGAAGAACCCGCCCAGAGCCTGGATCATCCCTGAGGGACCGGGATCAGGATCAGAGCCGTGGGATTGGGACAAAAACCATGGGATTAGGATTGGGATTGGGGTTGGGATCAGAGCCATGGGATAAAAACCATGGGATTGGATCACAAAGTGCGTGAGGAACCCGCCCAGAGCCTGGATCATCCCTGAGGGATCAGAATTGGAATTGGGGACGGCATCAGAGCTGTGGGATTGGGATAAAAACCATGGGATTAGGATCGGGATTGGATCAAAAAGTGCGTGAAGAACCCACCCAGAGCCTGGATCATCCCTGTGGGATCAGAATTGGGATTGGGATTGGGATTGGGATCAGAGCCATGGGATAAAAACCATGGGATTGGATCACAAAGTGTGTGAGGAACCTGCCCAGAGCCTGGATCATCCCTGAGGGATCGGGATCAGGATCAGAGCCGTGGGATTGGGATAAAAACCACAGATTGGGATAAAAACCATGGGATTGGATCACAAAGTGCATGAAGAACCTGCCCAGAGCCTGGATCATCCCTGAGGGATCGGGATCGGGATCGGGATCAAAACCACAGGATTTGGGATCACCTTGGGACCCCTCACTGACCGATCTGGCCATAGGCCATGCTAATGAGCCGCTCATTGACCGTAAATGACCATGAATGACCATGAATGACCATGAATGACCCCAGAGTGACCCCAGAGTGACCACTGACCGATCTGACCATAGGCCATGCTGATGAGCCGCTCATTGACCATAAATGACCATGAATGACCATGAATGACCCCAGAGTGACCATGAGTGACCATGACTGACCATGAATGACCCCAGACTGACCATGAGTGACCCCTGAGTGACCCCTGGGAGTGACCACTGACCGATCTGGCCGTAGGCCATGCTGATGAGCCACTCGTTGACCATGAGTGACCATGAATGACCATGAATGACCATGAGTGACCATGAATGACCATGAATGACCATGAATGACCCCAGACTGACCATGAATGACCATGAATGACCCCTGGGAGTGACCACTGACCGATCTGGCCGTAGGCCATGCTGATGAGCCACTTGTTGACCATGAGTGACCATGAGTGACCATGAATGACCATGAATGACCATGAGTGAACATGAGTGACCATGAATGACCATGAATGACCATGAATGACCCCAGACTGACCATGAGTGACCCCTGAGTGACCCCTGGGAGTGACCACTGACCGATCTGGCCGTAGGCCATGCTGATGAGCCGCTCGTTGACCAGTTTGTCGCTGCGGGGGTTCCGCGGTTGCCGTTTCATGATGTCGCTCTCGGCCGCCTCGTAGGCCAAGGAGATGGCGGGGACCTGAGGGGAGAACCGTGCCACCCGGTGTCACCCAGTGTCACCCAGTGCCACCTTGTGTCACTCAGTGTCACCCTGTGTCATCCAAAGTCACGCAGTGTCACCCAGTCACGGGATGGTGGCAGTGCCCAGGGACAGGAGGGTCTGGGGTCTCTGCAATGGGTTTGGGATCCCTGGCTGGATGTGGAGTGGATTTGGGGGGTCCCTTGGATGAGTTTGGGATGGAATTGGGGTCCCCGGTTGGATTTGGGATGGATTTGGGATGGATTTGGGATCTCAGGTGGATTTGGGGTCCCTGGGATGGATTTGGGGTCCCTCCTCACCACGTCAGTGCCCAGGTCAACGCAGAGGATGGTGACGGTGCCCAGGGGCAGCGGGATGTTGGCCATGATGGATTTGGGGTGGATTAGGGATGGATTTGGGGTGGATTTTGGCAGATTTGGGGTTCCCCTCACCATGTCGGTGCCCAGGTCGATGCAGAGGATGGTGACGGTGCCCAGGGGCAGCGGGATGTTGGCCATGATGGATTTGGGGTGGATTTGGGGTGGATTTGGGGTTCCCCTCACCATGTCGGTGCCCAGGTCGATGCAGAGGATGGTGACGGTGCCCAGGGGCAGCGGGATGTTGGCGATGATGAAGAGCAGGAACGGGGTGATCTCAGGGATGTTGCTGGTCAGGGTGTAGGCGATCGACTTCTTCAGGTTGTCGAAGATCAGGCGGCCTGCCGGGGGACAGCCGTGTCCCCAGATGCCCCCAGATGCCCCCAGATGCCCCCAGATGTCCCCAGTGCTCCCAATGTCCCAAACACCACAAATGTCCCCATTGTCCCCAATGTCCCAAACACCACAAATGTCCCCAATGTCCTCAATATCCCATCCCCAATGTCCCAAATGTCCCCAATATCCCCAATGTCCCCAATGTCCCCAGTGTCCCCAATGTCCCCAATACCCCAATATCCCAAACACCCACAATGTCCCCAATATTCCAATATCCCAAACATCCCCAATGTCCCCAACATCCCCAATGTCTCCAAAGTCCCCAACACCCCCAATACTCCCAACATCCCCAATATCCCGAATATCCCCAATGTCCCTAATGCCCCCCAATTCCCCACAGTACCCCCCATGTCCCCGATGTCCCCAGACCCCCGTGTCTGTCCCCGACCTTCCTCGACGCCGGTGACGATGGAGGCAAAGTTGTCGTCCAGCAGGATCATGTCGGCCGCCTGCTTGGACACGTCCGAGCCCGCGATGCCCATGGCGATGCCGATGTCCGCCTTCTTCAGCGCCGGAGAGTCGTTCACCCCGTCGCCCGTCACCGCCACGATGGCGCCCTGGGGACACCGGGGACGTTGGGGACACTGGGGGCACTGGGGGCTTTTGGGGCCATCGGGGTCATTGGGAATATTGGTTATGTTGAGGGCTCTGGGGACATTGGGGACTTTGGGGTCGTTGGGGACACTGGAGATGTTGGGGCCATTGAGGATATGGGGAACATTTGGGATAATTGGGACATTGGGGACTTTGGGGACATTGAGGACACTGGGGACATTGAGAGCGTTGGGGGACACGGGGGACATTGGGAGTATTGGGGACATTGGGGGCACAGGGGTCATTTGGGACATTGGGGATGTTGGGGACGTTGGGGACATTGGGGATATGGGGAACACGAGATACTGGGGTCACTGGGAGTTTTGGGGACACTGGGGGCATTGGGGACATTTGGGATGCTTTGAATATTGGGGACATTCAGAATGTGGGGAAGATTGAGGACATTGGCGGCTTTGGCGACGCTGGGGACATTGGAGGTATTGGGGACATTGGGGACACTTGAGGACCCTGGGGACATTGGGAATATGGGGAACACTGCAGATACTGGGGACATTGGTGGCTTTGGGGACATTGGGGACACTTGAGGACACTGGGGGCACTGGGGACACTGGGGGTATTGGGGATGTTTTCGATATTGGGGACATTGGGAATGTGGGGAAGATTGGGGGTAGTGGGGACATTGGTGGCTTTGGGGACACTGGGGGTATTGGGGACACTGGGGACACTTGAGGACACCGGGGCCGTTGGGAATATGGGGAGCACCGCGGATGCTGGGGGCACTGGGGCCATTGGCGTTACCGGGGACATTGGGACGTGGTGACACGGGGACAGGGTGACAGCAGTGGCACGGGCGGCACAGGGACAGGGCGCTGTCACCTGTCGCTGGCAGCCCTCGACGATGATCAGCTTCTGCTGGGGGGACGTGCGGGCGAACACGATCTCGGTGTGGTTGCGCAGGATCTCGTCCAGCTGCTCCGAGCTCATGTCCTTCAGGTCCGAGCCGTGCACCACGCAGGCCTTGGCCTCCCTGGGGAGGGGGGGGTCGAAACCCCAAAATCAGCACCCCAAAATTCCTGGGGAAAACCCCCCAGGACCCCAAAATTCCTGGGATCACGCCCAGGATCACCCCAAAATCCCCTCCCCAGCTGCTCCCGGCTCATGTCCTTCAGGTGTGACCATGAACCTAACACACCTTGGCCTCCCCGGGAGGTCAAAACCCCAAAATTGGCACCCCAAAATTGACACCCCAAAATCAGCACCCCAAAATTCCTGGGGAGAACCCCTCAGGACCCCGAAATTCCTGGGATCACCCCCAGGATCACCCCAAAATCCCCTCCCCAGCTGCTCCGGGCTCATGTCCTTCAGGTGTGACCTGTGCATCAAACACACCTTGGCCTCCCTGGGAAAGGGTCAGCACCCCAAAATCGGCACCCCAAAGTTGACACCCCAAAATCAGCACTCCAAACTTCCCAGAAAAAATCCCCAGGACCCCAAAATCCCTGGGATCACCCCAAAATCCCCTCCCCAGCTGCTCCGGGCTCATGTTCTTCAGGTGTGACCTGTGCACCAAACACACCTTGGCCTCCCTAGCGGTCAGCACCCCAAAATCTGCTCCAGCACCCCAAAATTCCTTGAAAGACCCCCCCCAAATCCCCTCAATTTCCCCTACCTGGCTCACCTGGGGTTGTCCTGGGGCTCACTTGGGTCTCACCTGGAGCTCACCTGGGGCTCACCTGGAGTTCCTCTGGCTCACTTGGTTCACCTGGGGCTCACCTGGAGCTCACCTGGAGCTCACTGGGGCTCTCCTGTCTCACCTGGAGCTCACCTGAGGTTCGCCTGTCTCACCTGGGGCTCACCTGGAGCTCACCTGGAGCTCACCTGGGGCTCTCCTGTCTCACCTGGAGCTCACCTGAGGTTCACCTGTCTCACCTGGAGCTCACCTGGAGCTCACCTGGGGCTCTCCTGTCTCACCTGGGGCTCACCTGGAGCTCACCTGGAGCTCACCTGGGGCTCTCCTGTCTCACCTGGGGCTCACCTGGAGTTCACCTGGCTGACGGGGATGTTCAGCTGTGTCTCACCCGTCTCCATCTCACCTGTCTCACCTGTCTGACTCACCTGGGGTTCACCTGGCTGACGGGGATGTTCAGCCGTGCCGCGATGTCCTCCACGGTCTCGTTGCCCTCGGAGATGATCCCCACGCCCTTGGCGATGGCCTTGGCCGTGATGGGGTGGTCCCCGGTCACCATGATCACCTGGGGGACACCGTCAGCACCTGGGGACACCTGAGGGACACCTGGGGGACAACTGGGGGACACCTGGGGACACCTGGGGGCACCTTGGGGACACCTGCGGGACACCTGGGGACACCTGGGGGACACCTGGGGACAGCCCAGAATGGGGGGGGGCAAGGGGAAATAGGGATCCCAGGTGAGCTCAGGGGGGTTTTAGGGTCCTGGGCCAGGGTTTTGGGGTCCGTGTGGGTTCAGGGTGTGTGTTGGGGTCCTGGGCAGGGGTTTTGGGGTCCCGGGCAGGGTTTTGGGGTCCCGAGTTGGGTCGGGGTGGGTTTTGGGGTCCCAGGGGGATTCAGAGGGGTTCTGAGGTCCTGGGCCGGGGTTTTGGGGTCCTGGGTAGGCTCAGAGGGGTTTTGGGTTCCGGGTGGGCTCAGGATATGTTTTGGGGTCCTGGGCAGGGGTTTTGGGGTCCTGGGGGTGCTCAGGATGTGTTTTGGGGTCCTGGGCAGGGGTTTTGGGGTCCCAGGGGGGCTCAGGGTGTGTTTTGGGGTCCTGGGCAGGGGTTTTGGGTTCCAGGTGGGCTCAGGATGTGTTTTGGGGTCCTGGGCAGGGGTTTTGGGGTCCCGGGGGGGCTCAAGGGGTTTTTGGGGTCCCACCTTGATGCCGGCGCTCCGGCACTTGCCCACGGCGTCGGGCACGGCGGCGCGGGGGGGGTCGATCATGGACATGAGCCCCACGAAGCAAAGGTCACTGGTGGGGAAATTCACCTCGTCCGCGTCGAAACGGAACCCGCGGGGGAACTTGTCCGGGGGCAGGTACAGGTGACAGAACCCTGGGGACATGGTGGGGGACACTGAGACCCCAAAGATCCCAAAAATACCCCCAGGAACTTGTCCAGGGGCAGGTACAGGTGACAGAACCCTGGGGACACTGAGGGGACAGTGAGACCCCAAAAACAGCCACAGGAACCCACGAGAGACCCCAGAGGGACCCTCAGGATCATGTCTGGGGACAGGTACAGGTGACAGAACCCTGGGGACACTGAGGGGACACTGAGACCCCAAAGATCCCAAAAATACCCCCAGGATCGTGTCTGGGGACAGGTACAGGTGACAGAACCCTGGGGACACTGAGGGGACACTGAGACTCCTAAAACACCCACAGGAGCTTCTGTACAGGTGACAGAGCCCTGGGAACCACCAGGTCCCCCCAGATGTACCCGGGACCCCCCCAGGACCCTCCCCAAGCCCCCCCAGCTCCAGGTAGGCATTCTGGAAAGTTCCTCCATGTTCTCATCCAGGATCTTCTCCCCCGGATCCCCTCTGGATCCCCTCTCCAGCCCCCCAGGACCCCTCCCAGGACCCCCAGACCTACCCAGGACCATCTCCCTGAGCCCCCCCAGTTCTGAACGACTCCTCCTCATCCAGGATCTTCTCTCCCAAATCCCCTCTGGATCCCCTTCCAGCAACCCAGGGACCCCCAAATCCCCCCAGAATTTCCCCCAGGACCCCCTCAGCCCCCTGGGCGTACCCAGGACCCTCTCCCCGAGCGCCCCCAGCTCCAGGCTGTGGCTCTGAACAACTCCTCCTCCTCCTCCTCCTCCTCCTCATGCAGGATCTTCTCCCCCAAATCCCCTCTGTATCCCCTCCCCAGCTTCTCAGAACCCCCTCATGACCCCCCCAGGACCCCCGGGCGTACCCAGGACCCTCTCCCCGAGCCCCCCCAGCTCCAGGTAGGCGTTCTGGAAGGCCTCGCGCATCTCCTGGTCCAGGGGCTGCTCCTGGCCCTGCAGGAGGATGCGGGAGCAGCGGTCCAGGATGCGCTCGGGGGCTCCCTTCATCACCAGCAGGTAACCCTGGGGGTCCTCCTCGCGCTCGTGGATGGACAGCTGGACACGGGGACGGACAGGGGACGGCGGGGTCATGGGCCCCGGTCAGCGCGGGGTCACCCAGAGCCACCCCAGGGTCACCCAGAGCCAGCCCAGGGTCACCCGCTGACCATTCCGGTGTCACCAGTGCCACCCAGAGCCGTTCCAGTGTCACCAGAGTCCCTCCAGGGTCACCCACATACTGCCCAGTGACCCCAGTACCCCCATTTCTCCCAATTCTCCCTGTGCCCCCTGTGCCCCATCCCAGTTCTCCATCCCAGTTCCCCCAGTGCCCCCAGTGCCCCCAGTGCCCTCAGTTCCCAATCCCAGTGCCCCCAGTGTCCCCAGTTCCCCCGGTGCCCCCAGTGCCCCCAGTGCCCCCTCCCAGTTCCCCCATTGCCCCCAGCTCCCCCATTCCCCCCATGCCCCCGTTATCCCCATGCCCCAGTGCCCCCGATTCCCCCATTGCCTCCAGTGCCCCCAGTGCCCCATCCCAGTTCCTCATCCCAGTTCCTCATCCCATTTCCCCAATTGGCCCCATTGCCCCCCATTCCCCCAGTTCCCCTGTGCCCCCCGTGCCCCCCATTCCCCCCAGTTCCCCCAATTGCCCCAATTGCCCCCCGTTCCCCCCATTCCCCCCAGTTGCCCCAGTTGCCCCCCTGCCCACACCTGGTACTTGTTGGTGGAGTTGAAGGGGATCTCGGTCACTTTGGGGTTCCTGTCCCGCATCCTCTTGACGGAGCCACAGGACAGCTGGATGCACTTGAGCAGCGCCGACTCGGACGCGTCCCCGGCCGTGTCCCGCTGTGGGGACGCCGCTGTCACCCACCGCCGCCCCCGGGGCCCTGTCCCCTCTGTCCCCTCCCCCGGGGCCGCGGGGACCCCCCCACCTTGGAGATGGAGACGTTCTCCTGGCCCGGCTTGAACACGGCGCGGTTACAGAGCCCCGCGATGCGCGCCAGGGCCGCCCAGGTGGGAGAGCGCTTGTCGAATGTGGCACCTGGGGACAGTGGGGACCATCAGGGCATGGCCGGTGTCACCAGTGCCACCCATTGGTGTCACCCATTGCCCACCCCAGTGCCACCAGTGGCACTCATTGACCACCCCAGTGTCACCAGGGCCACCCCAGGTGGGAGAGCGCTTGTCGAAGGTGGCACCTGGGGACAGTGGGGACCATCAGGGCATGGCCGGTGTCACCAGTGCCACCCATTGGTGTCACCATTGGCCACCCCAGTGTCACCAGGGCCGCTCACGTGGGAGAGCGCTTGTCGAAGGTGGCACCTGGGGACAGTGGGGACCATCGGGGCATGGCCGGTGTCACCAGTGCCACCCATTGGTGTCACCATTGGCCATCCCAGTGTCACCCATTGGCCACCCCAGTGTGACCAGGGCCACCCAGGTGGGAGAGCGCTTGTCAAAGGTGGCACCTGGGGACACGGGGCACTGTCAGGGCATGGCTGGTGTCACCAGTGCCACCCATTGGTGTCATCCACTGACCACCCTGGTGCCAGGGGATCAGGGTTTTGGGGGATTGGGGTTTTGGGGATTTGGGGTTTTGGGGATTTGGGTACCAAGGCCCCAGGGCTTTGGGGTCCAAGGGGATCGGGGTGCGGGGGGCACTGGGGTTTTCGGGGTGCCCCCGCTCACCCGACTGGTCCTCGGTGGTGTCGGCCTCGTGGATCTGGTTGTCGAACCACATGTGGGCCACGGTCATGCGGTTCTGGGTCAGCGTCCCCGTCTTGTCCGAGCAGATGGTGGAGGTGGAGCCCAGCGTCTCCACGGCCTCCAGGTTCTTCACCAGGCAGTTCTTCCTGGCCATGCGCTTGGCAGTGAGGGTCAGGCACACCTGGGGGACACCCCGGGGTGTCACGGGGGTGGGACCCCCCCATATGGGGTGAACAGAACCCCCTGACCCCAAAACTGGCACCAGAACCCCCACAGTGTACCCTCAGTGTACCCTCAATACCCAAACCCCCATTGTCATCGGGGTCAGGCACAACTGGGGGGCACCCTGGGCTCTCATGGGGGGTGGCACCCCTGATATGGGGTTTGTGGACCCCTCCCAGCACCCCGAAATTATCCCCGTGCCCTCTCCCATCACGAGGGTGGCCCTTGGGCATGCTAGCCATGATGATGCCCATGAGGAAGATGATGGTGGAGCCATCCAGTAATGCCTCTATTGCCCTCCCAGTGCTCCCAGTGCTCCCAGTTCCTTCCCAGTGCCCTCCCAGTGCTCCCAATGCCCTCCCAGTTCCTTCCCAGTGCCCCGTCCCATAGTGACGGTGGCCAGCAGCCCCTCGGGCATGTTGGCCACGATGATGCTGATGAGGAAGATGATGGCCTCGAGCCCCTCCCAGTCCATCCCAGTACCCTTTTACGCCCCAATATCTCCATCCCAACCCATCCCCGTCCCTCCCAGTTTGTTCCCAGTCCCTCCCAGTTAGCTCACCGTGACGGTGGCCAGCAGCCCCTCGGGCACGTTGGCCACGATGATGCCGATGAGGAAGATGACGGCCTCCAGCCAGGTGTAGCCCAGGATGAGCGAGAGGATGAAGAAGGAGAGGCCGAGGAAGACGGCGACGCCGGTGATGAGGCGGATGAAGTGCTCGATCTCCATGGCGATGGGCGTCCGGCCCACCTCCAGCCCCGAGGCCAGAGAGGCGATGCGGCCCATGACCGTCCGGTCACCCGTGGAGATGACAATGCCACGCGCGGTCCCTGTGGTGGCACCGGGGTGACGAAGGGCCCGGGGGGATGGCACGGGGCTGGGGAGTGGCACTGGGGGCACTGGGGGCAATGGGGGCACTGCGGTCACCCGTGGAGATGACAATGCCACGCGCCGTGCCTGGGGACACCGAGGTGACAAAGGGCCCGGAGGGATGGCACTGCGGGCACTGGGGGAACTGGGATGAGAGCATTGGGATGGGAGCATTGGGATGGGGAACTGGGAGCACTGGGGGCAATGGGGCACTGGGGGCATTGGGATGGGAAACTGGGGGAACTGGGGGCACTGGGGGCACTGGGGGCACTGCGGTTACCCATGGAGATGACGATGCTATGCACGGTCCCTGTGGTGGCACCGAGGTGACAAAGAGCCCAGGGGTGGCACTGGGGGCACTGGTGGCACTGGGATGGGGGCATTGGGATGGGGAACTGGGAGCACTGGGGGAACTGGGGGCACTGGGGGCACTGGGGGCACTGGGGAGATGACGATGCCACATGCGGTCCCTGTGGTGGCACCAAGGTGACGAAGGGCCCGGAGGGATGGCATGGGCACATGGTGGGGGGAACTGGGGGTACTGGGCGAACTGGGGGCAGTGAGGGCAATGGGGGCACTGGTGGCACTGGGATGGGGCACTGGGATGGGCACAGGCGGCACTGGGGACACCAGGGACGCCCCACCTTCGACGCAGTTGGTGGAGAAGAAGCAGATGTTGCGCGTCTCCAGCGGGTTCTCGTGCGTGAACTCTGGGGAGCGCGTCTGGGGCTCCGACTCGCCCGTCAGGGAGGAGTTATCCACCTGGGGGGCAGGGCATTGGGGTTATGGGGGAGACTGGGGGGGATTGGGGTTATCAGGGGGATTGGGGGGACTGGGGGGATTTGGGTTATGGGGAGGACTCGGGGGATTTGGGTTATGGGGGGGATTGAGGTTATGGGGGGATTCAGGGGGAATTGGGGTGTTTGGGGTTATGGGAGCATTGGAGGGGTTTGGGGTTTTGGGGGGATTGGGTGGGGTTGGGTGGGTTTGGATGTCCCCCCCTGTGCCCATCTTGCAGCCGTGGGAGGAGATGATCCTCATGTCCACAGGCACCCTGTCCCCAATGTCCCCAATGTCCCCAATGTCCCCTCAGTGTCCCCAGTGTCCCCAGTGTCACCAATGTCCCCAGTGTCCTCATGCCCACCTTGCAGCCGTGGGAAGAGATGATCCTCATGTCTGCGGGCACCCTGTCCCCAATGTCCCCAATGTCCCCTCAGTGTCCCCAATGTCCCCAGTGTCCCCAGTGTCCCCAATGTCCCCAGTGTCCCCCCAGTGTCCCCAGTGTCCCCATGCCCACCTTGCAGCCGTGGGAGGAGATGATCCTCATGTCCGCGGGCACTCTGTCCCCAATGTCCCCAATGTCCCCAATGTCCCCTCAGTGTCCCCAATGTCCCCAGTGTCCCCCCAGTGTCCCCAGTGTCCCCATGCCCACCTTGCAGCCGTGGGAGGAGATGATCCTCATGTCTGCAGACACCCTGTCCCCAATGTCCCCAGTGTCCCCTCAGTGTCCCCAATGTCCCCAGTGTCCCCCCAGTGTCCCCAGTGTCCCCATGCCCACCTTGCAGCCGTGGGAGGAGATGATCCTCATGTCCGCGGGCACTCTGTCGCCGCCCTTCACCTCCACCAGGTCTCCCACCACGACGTTCTCGGCGTTGATCTGGATCTTCTCTCCCTCGCGGATCACCAGCGCTTGCTGGGGGGCACCGGGCACCTCAGGGGGTGCCCACCCCCCCGGGCCCCCCCCGGCCGTGCCCCCCTGCCCACCTGGGGCACCATGTTCTTGAAGGAGTCCATGATCTTGGAGCTCTTGGCCTCTTGGTAATAGGAGAAGCAGCCGGTGACGATGACGACGGCGGCCAGGACCACCCCCAGGTACAGCTGGCACCATGGGGGGGGGCGGCACCTCAGCACCTGGGGGGCACCGAGGAACCCCCCCCGGGGACCCGCAGGGTGGGGGGACAGGGAGGGGACACCCTCGGTGGTTGGACATCCCCCCCATACCCACAGCTGGGCACCCCGAGGGCTGGGGAGGGGACAAGAGGCCGCGGGTTTGTGCCACCCCCAGTGCCACTGTCCCCTTGGCGCCTGTCCCCATGGCACCTTGATGTCGCTGCCCACATGATCCCAGAGCCCCCCCGTGCCCCCCATACCCCCCAATACCCCCCCATGCCCCATGTACCCCACATGTCCCCATGCCCCCCACACCCCCCATGCCCCCCATGCCCCTGGTGTCCCCCACATCCCTGTGTCCCTGCTGTCCCCATGTGCCCCTGGTGTCCCCGTGTCCCTGGTGTCACTGTGGGTGTCCCTGTGTCCCCGTGCCCCCCATGCCCCCTATACCCCCTGATGCCCCCCATACCCCTCATGCCCCGTGTGCCCCCCATGTCCCCGTGTCCCCTTTAGCCCCCATAGCCCCCATGGCCCCAATTTCCCCCATCTCCCCCTACACCCCCTGGTGCCCTTTGTGCCCCCCGTGCCCCCCATGTACCCATGGCCCCCCGTGCCCCCCATACCCTCATGCCCCCCATGTCCCCCATGTCCCCCATGTCCCCTGTGCTCCCCATGCCCCCCATACTCCCCATGTCCTCATACCCCCCATACCCTCATGCCCCCTGGTGCCCCCCATGCCCCCTGATGCCCCCCATTCCCCCTGATGCCTCAATGCCCCCTGGAGCCCCCCATGTGCCCTGATGCCCCAATGCCCCCCATTCCCCCTGATGCCCCAATGCCCCTGGTGCTCCCCATGCCCCTGGTGCCCCCCATGCCCCCCATGCCCCCCAAATCCCCCATGCCCCCTGGTCCCCCCCATGTCCCCATACCCCCTGATGCCCCAATGCCTTGGTGCCCCCCATGCCCCCATACCCCCCATGCCCCCTGGTCCCCCCCATGTCCCCATACCCCCTGATGCCCCAATGCCCCTGGTGCCCCCCATGTCCCCCATACCCCGCCATGCCCCCCATAGCCCCCCTGCCCCCCGTGTCCCCTGTCCCTCACGTTGTCGTTGGCGGGCTCGTCCTCCATGGCGGCCTGGATGCCGTAGGCCAGGAAGCAGAGGATGGCGCCGATCCAGAGCAGGATGGAGAAGCCCCCGAAGAGCTGCCGGCAGAACTTGACCCACTCGGGGGTGGTGGGAGGGGGCGTCAGGGCGTTGGGGCCGTCCTGGACCAGGATCTCGGCAGCGCGGGCGTTGGTCAGGCCCTGCGGGACACGGGGGGGACACCAGGGGGACACCATGGTGACACCAAGGGGACACGGTGATACTGGGGATAGCAGGGGGACAGCAGGGACATGGGGGCAGCAGGGACACGGTGACACCAGGGGGACACCAGGGACACGGTGACACCAGGAGGACATGGGGACACCAGGGACACCGTGACACTGGGGGGGACACCAGGGAAACGAGAACACCAGGGGGACACCAGGGACACAGGGACACAAGGGGGACAAGGTGACACCACGGACATGGGGACAGCAGGGGGACACAGGGACACGGGGACATGGTGACAGGAGGGACACAGGGACACGGTGACACGGGGACACGGTGACATGGGAACAGAGGGACACAGGGACACGGGGACATGGTGACAGGAGGGACACAGGGACATGGTGAAACAGGGACACGGTGACACGGGAACAGAGGGACACAGGGACACAGGGACATGGGGACTTGGGGACATTGGGATTGAGGGATGTGAGGGTAGAGGGACATAGGGACATGGGGACAGGGGGACACAGGGACATGGGGACATCTCACCCGGGACAGGTCCACCTGGTACTTCCTGCCCAGCTCATCCAGGGACAGTTTGTGGTCATCCTGAGGGACAAACGCCACCCCTGTCACCGTGCCCCCAGCCACCCCTGCCACCCGTGTCCCTCTGGCTGGGGTGGCATGGCCAGCTGTCCCCAGGGTCCCACACCGCCCACGTCACCCATGCCACTGTCACCTCAGCTGGGTGACATGGGACAGCTGTCCCCGTGACCCCAGTCACCCCAGCAGGGTGGCGTGTCCCCGTGTCCCCATGTCACCCACGTCCCTCTGGATGGGATGACACAGCCAGCTGGCCCTGGAGTCCCATGTCACCCATGTCCCTCAGTGTCATCCATGTCACCCAAGTCACCCCCATCACCCATGTCCCCATGAATGCAATGACATGGCCACCAGCTCTGTGTCCCCCACGTCCCCTGTGTCCCCATGGTCCCAGTGTCCCCCATGTCACCCATGCCCCTATGCCCCCCATGTCCCCCTGTACCTGTCATTGCCCCTGTGTCCCCCGTGTCCCCTAGCTGTCCCCTAGCTGTCCCCATGTCCCTGTGTCCCTGTCGCTGTCCCCTGTGTCCCCGTGTCCCCCGTGTCCCCTCGCTGTTCCCATGTCCCCTTGGTGTCACCATGGGGGCACATGCCCCCTTTGCCCCTATGCCCCTGTCCCTGTCACTGTCTCCTGTCTGCCCTGTGTCCCCATGTCCCTGTCGCTGTCCCCTCACTGCACCCTGTCCCCCATGTCCCCATGTCCCTGTGTCCCCTGGCTGTCCCCCATGTCCCCATGACCCTGTGTCCCCTGGCTGTCCTCTGTGACCCTGTCCTCTGTCTTTCTCCCTGTCCCTGTGTCCCCGGTCTGTCCCCTGGCTGTCCCCTGGCTGTGACCCTGTCCCCTGTGTCCCCTGTCCATCCCCTGGCTGTCCCCTGGCTGTGACCCTGTCCCCTGTGTCCCCTGTGTCCCCTGGCTGTCCCCACTCACCAGGTTCACCTCCTTCTTGAGCTCATCCAGCTCCTTCTCCTTCTGCTTCCTCTTCCCGCCGCCGTTCTCGGACGTGGTGGCCGCGGGCGAGTACTCGCGGCCGGCCTGCGGGGACACCCCCGGTGGGCACGGGGACCCCCCCCGCGGCCAGGGGACCCCCCCCCGGTGCCACCCCCCCCCCCCGCCAGCCCAGGGCCATTACCGTGGGCGTGGAGGTCACGGCCAGCACCGGCGTCACCGTGGCCACCGGCATCGTCGGGGGGCAGCGGGCACCGGGCACCGGGCACGGGTGGGCGGGGGGGGCACGGCGGGGGGGGCGCGGCGGGGGGGTCAGCGGGGACACTGGGGGGGTCATGGGGAGGGGGGGTTGTGGTCAATAGGGTGGCATTGAGGTCATTGAGGGGGCACTGTGGTCACCAGGGTGGCATTGAGGTCACTGAGGGGTCACTGGTGACAGGTGGCACTGCGGCCATTGAAGGGTCACTGTGGTCACCAGGGTGGCATTGAGGTCATTGAGGGGTCACTGTGGTCATGGCGGTCATTGTGGTCACCAGGGGGTCACTGCAGTCACCAGAGTGGCATTGTGGCTATTGACAGGGTCATTGTGGTCACCAGAGTGGCACTGTGGTCATGGCGGGGTCACTGTGGCCATGGTGGTGTCACTGTGGTCACCAGGAGGTCACTGTGGTCACCAGGGTGGCATTGTTGTCATGGCGGGGTCACTTTGGTGGCCCTGTGGTCACTAGAGTGGCACTGTGGCCATTGAGGTGTCACTGTGGTCATGGCGGGGTCACTGTGGTGACCAGGGTGGCACTGTGGCCATTGAGTGGTCACTTTGGTGGCCCTGTGGTCACTAGAGTGGCACTGTGGCCATTGAGGTGTCACTGTCCCCATGGGCGTGTCACCACAGCCAGGGGGGTGTCGCTGTCACCATGGGGGTGTCCCTGTCCCCACTGCGGTGTCACTGTCCCCATAGGGGTGTCGCTGTCACCACGGGGGTGTTGCTGTCACCATGGGGGTGTCACTGTCACCATGGGGATGTCCCTGTCCCCACTGCGGTGTCACTGTCCCCATGGGGGTGTTGCTGTCACCATGGGGGTGTCACTGTCCCCACGGGGTGTTACTGTCAGCACGGGGGTGTTGCTGTCACTGTGGGGGTGTCACTGTCACCACTGCGGTGTCACTGTCCCCATGGGGGTGTCACTGTCCCCACGAGGGTGTTGCTGTCACCATGGGGGTGTCCCTGTCCCCACTGCGGTGTCACTGTCCTCATGGGGGTGTCACTGTCCCCACTGCAGTGTCGCTGTCACCACGGGGGTGTCACTGTCACCATGGGGGTGTCACTGTCACCATGGGGATGTCCCTGTCCCCACTGCGGTGTCACTGTCCCCATGGGGGTGTCGCTGTCACCATGGGGGTGTCACTGTCCCCATGGGGGTGTCCCTGTCCCCACTGCGGTGTCACTGTCCCCATGGGGGTGTCGCTGTCACCATGGGGGTGTCACTGTCCCCATGGGGGTGTCCCTGTCCCCACTGCGGTGTCACTGTCACCATGGGGATGTCGCTGTCACCATGGGGGTGTCACTGTCACCATGGGGATGTCCCTGTCCCCACTGCGGTGTCACTGTCCCCATGGGGGTGTCGCTGTCACCATGGGGGTGTCACTGTCCCCACGGGGTGTCCCCACACCCACGGGGGGGGTTCCCCCAAGCCGGGCAGAGCAGGAGCCCCCCCAGGGCACCACGGGGCCCCTCCCTGTCCTTGTTGGGTGGGGGTGGCCCTGTCCCCTCCCTGTCCCCGCCCCTGTCCCCAGGGGTCCCCGCTGGCCGGGGGGGGGCGGGGCCGATGTCATGGAAATCTCCGGGAGCCAAAACCAACACTGGGGGGGGGGCTCAAATTACCGGGGGGGGGCACGGGGGGGGCACCCCCACCCCCCCAAATAACGCGGGGGGGAGGGGGGGGGTTCCCTGCCCCACCCCCAACACGGGGGGACCCCAATTGTGGTTCCACATTGAGGGGGGGAATGGGGGGGGACCCACTTGAGGGACCCCCCCGCTTTTGGGTGTGTGGGGGGGGGGCAGGGGGGGGTGTCGGGTGTCGCGTGCGTGTGCCGCCCCCCCCCCCCCCCCGAATTGGGGACAGCGCCAAGGGGACCCCGCGGGGGGGTTGGGTTGGGTTTGGGTGGGGGGGGGGGACAACCCCAACACAGAGGGATCCCCCCCAAATTGGGGGGAGGGGGGAGGGTTGGGTTGGGTTTGGGGGGGGGGGACAACCCCCACCCACACAGAGGGGTCCCCCCAAAACTGGGGGGGGGCGTGGGGGGAGGTTGGGTTTGGGAGGGGTCGGGGACAACCCCAACACAGAGGGATCCCCCCAAAATTTTGGGTGCGTGCCCGCGGTCTGGGTTGGGTTTGGGTTTGGGGTGGTCCGGGCCCCACCCAGAGGGATCCCCCCAAATTTTGGGTGGGTGCCCGCGGTATGGGGGGGGGGGGGAGGGGCGGTTTGGGTTTGGGGGGGGTTCCGGGGGGGGCGGGCGCGGGGCCAGCGGCGCTCGGGGCCCCCCCGCGGGCGTTGCCGGGGCACCGGGAGCGGAGCTCGGGGCAGCCGCGGGCACCGAGCCACGGGCGGGAATTGGGGGGGGGGGGTCCCGAGGGGGTCCCGCCCACGGGGCTGGCGATTCACAGCGCGGGGGGGGGAGAGGGGAGGGGATTGGGGACCCCCCCACCCCACCCATAAAAAGTGACCCCTGATCATGGGGGGGGGGGGGCTGCGCCCCACGCGGCTTCTGTGATCCCGAGGGGGGGGAAATTTGGGGTGGGGGTCCCGCGTGGGTGGAACACGGGGGGTGCCCTGCTGGGGGGGGGGGGGTCCCGGGGGGGCTGCCCCGCGTGGGGAGGGTCGGGGCTGTGATTTGGGGGGGGTGGGGGGGGTGCCGGGGGTGGTCACGGGTGGGCGCCGACCCTGGGAAAGGGGCCCGGGGGGGGCTTTCGAGTGTGGTGGGGGGGGGAGAGAGTCTGTGGGGGGGGTCCAGAGTGGGTTTGGGGTGCTCCGAGTGGGTTTGGGGTCTCTCAGATGGTTTTGGGGTGTCCCGGGTGTGTTTGGGGTGTCCCGGGTGTGTTTGGGGTCTCTCGGGTGGGTTTGGGGTGCCCCGAGTGGTTTTTGGGGTGCCCCGAGTGGGTTTGGGGTCTCTCGGGTGGGTTTGGGGTGCCCCGGGTGGGTTTGAGGTCTCTCAAGTCGGTTTGGGGTCTCTCGGGTGGGTTTTGGGGTGCCCCGAGTGGGTTTGGGGTCTCTCGGGTGGGTTTGGGGTCTCTCAAGTCGGTTTGGGGTCTCTCGGGTGGGTTTGGGGTCTCTCGGGTGGGTTTGGGGTCCCTCGGGTGGGTTTGGGGTGCCCGAGCTGGGGGTCGCTCCGCGCGTGGGGGTGCCCGGTTGGTTGTTTTGGGGCTGTTTCTGCCTGGGGGTGTTTTTTGGGGGTGCCCCGCGTGTCCCCGTGCCCCGCGTGGGTTCGGGGTGCCCCTGGCCGCCCCTACTCACCCCTCTGCCCATGGCGCCGCCGTCGCCGTTGCCAGCCCGGGACACTTTTGGGGGGGGCGCAGCGACAGCGGCCGAGAAAAACCCAGCGAGCCCCGCCCGGCCCGGCCCCCCCCGCCCCAAACCCGCCCCCTCCCCAGCCCCGGCCCGCGGGGGGGCCCTGGGAACGCAGGTGCGCGCGGGGGGGGGGGCGGGTGACCCTTCCTGACCCCCCCAAATCCAGCGGGACCCCCCCCACATCCGGACCCCCCCCCCCCCCCGAGGCTCGCATTGAGGGGGGGCCGCTCGTTTTTGGGAGGGGGGGGGCGCTGCCCTGAGGCTGCCGGAGCCTCGGTGCCCCCCCCCCCGGGGGGCAGGGGGGTGGTTTTGGTGGTTTTTGGTTTTTTTGGGGGGTGTCGTTTGTTTTGGGGGGTGTTGTCTGTTTTTTGGGGGCTGTTGTTTGTTTTTTGGGGGTGTTTTTTGGTTGTTTGGGGGGTGTCGTTTGTTTTTTGGGGGGTGTTGTTTGTTTTTGGGTGTCGTTTATTTTTTGTGGGGTATTGTTTATTTTTGGGGGTGTTGTTTATTTTTGGGGGGTGTTGTTTATTTTTTGTAGGGTGTTGTTTATTTTGGGGGGGGGTGTTTGTTTTTGGGGGGGGTTTTGTTTGGTTTTTGGGGGTTCCCCAGCCCGGGGGGTGCCCGGAGCTCCCGGTCCGACCCCGCCTGGCACCGGGAGGTGCCCGGGAATGCGGCCGGGGGCTAAAATTAGCCTGGAATAGGGAGAGATGGGGGGGACAGCGAGGGGGGGAAACGAGGCGGCTGTTCCCAGGGTCCGGCTGTTCCCAGGGTCCGACTGTCACCAGGGTCCGGCTGTTCCCAGGATCCAGCTGTGCCCGGGCTCCAGCTGTTCCCAGGAGATCCACGGTGCCACAGGAGCGGTTGTACCAGGGGACACGGCTGTTCCCAGGCTCTGACTGTTCCCAGGCTCTGGCTGTTCCCAGGCTCTGGCTGTTCCCAGGGTCATCTGACTGTTCCCCGGGTCTGATTGTTCCCTGGGATCCAGCTGTTCCCAGGGTCTGATTGTTCCCAGGGTCTGGCTGTTCCCCTGAATCCAAATGTTCCCAAAATCCAGCTGTGCCCAGGGTCTGAGTGTTCCTGGGATCCAGCTGTGCCTGGCGTCTGACTGTTCCCAGGAATCCAAATGTTCCCAAAATCTGACTGTTCCCGGGATCCAGCTGTGCCCAGGGACCGACTGTGGCTCAATCCAGCTGTTCCCAAAATCCAGCTGTTCCCGAAATCCGGCTGTTCCCAGGGTCTGACTGTTCCCAGGGATCCAAATACTCCCAAAATTTGGCTGTTGCCAGGGTCTGGCTGTTGCCAGGGGCTGGCTGTGCCCACCCCGCTTTGTTCCCGGTGTCTGATTGTTGCCAGGCTCCGGTTGTTCCTGGGTCTGGTTGTACCCGTGGAGACTGTTCCAGGTGTCCCCTTGTCCCCAGATTCCGGCTGTTCCCAGTGTCTGGTTGTCCCCCAAATTCCGTTTGTCCCATGTCCAGTTGTCCACAGTGTCCGTTTGTCCTGTGTCCATTTGTTCCCAAAATTCCGTCTGTTTGGGCTGTTCCCAAATTCCGGCTGTTCCCAAACTCCGGCTGTTCCCGCCCCCCCCCCGTCCCCATCCCCCCCCAGTGTCCCCAGTTTGGTGCCAAGGTCCCCTCCCAGTGCCCCCCCCTCCCCTTCCCGGCTTTATCTCCATGGCAACCGCCAAGGGCAGCTCAAGAACGGGGTGGGGGGGGGGCACCAGTGACACCAGTGAGGGACACCAGTGACACCAATGAGGGACACCAGTGGCACCAGTGACACCAGTGAATGACACCAGTGACACCAGTGAGGGACACCAGTGGCACCAGTAACACCAATAAGTGACACCAGTAACACCGGTGACACCAGTGAGTGACACCTTCAACACCAGTGACACCAGTAACAGCAGTGAGTGACACCAGTGACACCAGTGAGTGACACCAGTGACACCAGTAACTGACACCGGTGACACCAGTGAAGGGCACCAGTGACACCAATGGCACCAGTGGCACCAGTGAGGGACACCAGTGTCACCAGTCCGCACCAGTTATCGGCTCCCCCAGCCCGCGGCTCCGCTCCCTGCGCCGGCCGCACCCTCCAGCGCCGCCCAGTATCCGCCCAGTATCCTCCCAGTATCCTCCCAGTATCCTCCCAGTATTCTCCCAGTATCTTCCCAGTACAGAGCCCGGCGCTCCCCGTGCAGCCCCACACCCTCGGTGCACACCAGTAACCCCAGTGCAGACCTGCACCCCCAGTACCTCCCAGTCTGCCCCAGTTTGTCCCAGTACTGCCCAGTCTGCCCATTGTCCCCAGCACCTCCCAGTCCTCCCAACGCCCCCCAGTTCCCCCTGTGCTGCATCTTCCCAGTGCTCCCAGTCCATCCCACTCCTCCCAGTGCCCCCAGTCTGTCCCAGTCCTCCCAGTGCCTCCCAGTCCACCCCAGTCCTCCCAGTGCCCTCAATCCATCCCAGTCTCTCCAGTTCCCCTAGTCCCCCCAGTTCCCCCAGTCCATCCCAGTCCCCCCAGTGCTCCCAGTCCCTCCCAGTTCCCCCAGTCTCTCCCAGTCTCTCCCAGTCCTCCCAGTGCCGATCTGTTCCAGTCCCCCCGGTGCTCCCAGTGCCTCCCAGTCTGTCCCAGTCCCTTTGTCCCCTGTCCGTCCCTCGGTTGTCCCCCCCTGCCCCCCCCCTCCCCAGTCCCCGCTGTCCCCCCCGTGTCCCCCCCGCTGTCCCCCCCCGCTGCCCCCCAAGCTGAACAAACAGCGCTGACGCGGGACCGGGGCCCCGTGCCGGGACCGTCCCCACGGGGGACCCGGGACCGCCCCACGCCCCCTCCCGGAACACAGCCCTGCCCCCAGTCCGTCCCAGCCCCTCCCAGTCCATCCCAGTTCTCCCAGATTCCCAGTCGCCCCCAGGGCTCAGACCCCTCAGTCCTCCAGGCCCCCCCAAAGTCCCCACAGCCCCCCCAGTACCACCCAGTCCCCCCAGTCCGTCCCATTCCTCCCAATCCCCCCCAGCCCCCACAGCACTCCCAGTACCCCCCAGTCTATCCCAGCACTCCCAGTAGCCCCCAGTCCATCCCAGTCCCACCCAGTCCTCTCAGCCCATCCCAGTTCTCCCAGACCCCCAGTCTTCCCTGTTCCCCCCACTCCTCAGAGCCCCCTGTCCTCCAGGCCCCCTAAATTCCCCCAGTCCCTCCCAGTTCCCCCCAGTCCTGCTCACTCCTCCCCAGTCCATCCCAATCCTCCCAGTCCCCCCCAGTTCCCCCCAGTCGCCCCCATTCCTCAGACCCTCCAGTCCTCCAGCCTCCCCCCAAGTCACCCCAGCCTCTCCCACTCCACCCAGTCCATCCCAGTTCGTCCCAGTTCGTCCCAGTTCTCCCCAGTCCTCCCACTCACCCCAGTCCCTTCATTCCCCCCCTTCCCCAGTCCCCTCAACCCCCTCCCAGTCCTCCCCAATTCCCTCCCAGTTCCCTCCCAGTCCCCCCAACCCACTCCCAGTCCATTCCAGCTCCATCCCAGTCCTTCCCAGTGCCCCCCATCCCCTGCCCGTCCCCGCCGCCCCCCGCCCCGCGCAGCTGCTGCCCGTGGGCGGCAGGAATGCGACAGGCGGGGGGACACGGGGGGGGACAACACGCGTGACACCTCAGGACACGCGTGACACCCTCAGAACACACGGACAGGACACGCGTGTCACACACAGGACACACACAGAGGACACACGGACAGGACACGCGTGTCACACGCAGGACACACGGACAGGACACACCCAGGACACGCGGGGGTCTCGGGGGGTCCCTGTGTCCCCGGTGTCGCTGGTTTTGGGGGTTTTGGGGGGGGTCGCAGCCTCTGCCCCCCACGCGCGACAGGGGAGGGGGCGGGGTCAGGAATGGGCGGGGTTTTGGTGGCGCTCAGCCCCCGTTCGGCTCCGCTCGGCCCCATTTGGGTCTTTCCGTATCCGTTCGGCTCCTCTCGGCCTCATTCGGCTCCTTTCGGATCCGTTCGGCTCCGTTCAGCCTCATTCGGCTCCTTTCGGATCCGTTCGGCTCCGTTCAGCCTCATTCGGCTCCTTTCGTTTCTTTCGGCTCCGCTCGGCCTCATTCGTGTGATTTCGGCTCCTTTCGGCTCCTCTCAGCTCCGGCTCGGCTCCGCTCGGCCTCATTCGTGTGATTTCGGTTCCTTTCGGCCCCTCTCGGTTCCGCATCCCCCAGCACCGCCCCCCACCCCCAATCTGGGGGGGGATCCCGTGGGGACATTTGGGGGGAGAGGCAATGAGGGGGGACCCCCTGCCCACCCTGGGGGTCCCCATGTCCTTGGAGAGACCCCAAACCCCACCCTGAGGGTCCCCATGTCCTTGAGGGACCCCAAACCCACCCTGGGGGTCCCCATGTCCCTGGAGGGGTGGCACTGACCCCTTCCTGCCACCCTGCAGGATTTGGGGTCAGGGCACCCCGATTTCACCCCAAATTCCTCACTGGAGCCTCTGGATTTCCCCTCCCCCGAGGCCCCAAACCCAGGGATACCCCAAACAGTCAGAGACACCCCAAATCCACCGTCTGCACCCCAAAAACAGCTCCACCATCGGAATGGGGGTTTTTATTTGATGCACCCAAGGTTTGGTGCCTGCAGGCGCTGCCCAAGGTCCCTTTGCCCTCTCCAGGGGATTTCGGGGTCCCCATCACCCCATAAACCCAGGGACACCCCAAATCAATCAATCAATCACACCCCAAAATCACCACCACCATCAGAACTGGGGGGATATTTAATAAATAAATTCGTGTTTTGGGACCATCACTGCAAGTCGGGGCTGGTCGAGGTCCCATTGGTCTCCTGAGGGATTTTGGGGCCCCCCTTTGCCCCCATAAACCCAGGGACATCCCACAAACCCAGAGACACCCCAAAACCAGCACCACCATCATAACGGGGAGGATTCTCAGTATTTACACCCAGATTTTGGTGGTGTCACCTCGACTTGGAGCTGGGCAAGGTCCTGTTGATCTCCTGAGAGATTTTGGGGCCCCCTTTGCCCCCATAAACCCAGGGACACCCCAAACCCACCACCACCATCATAACTGGGGGGATTTTTGCTATTTACACCTGGATTTTGGTGGCATCACCTCAACTCAGGGCTGGCCGAGGTCCCATTGCTCTCATGGGGGATTTTGGGGTCCTTCTTGCTCCCCGACAAACCCAGGGACACACAAAAAACTCAGGGACACCCCAAATCCACCGTTCTCACCCCAAACCCACCACCTGCACCATAACCGGGGGGATTTTCCCTATTTACACCCAGATTTTGGTGGCATCACCTCAGCTTGGGGCTGGCCAAGATCCCGTTGCTCTCCTGAGAAATTTCGGGGTCCCCTTCGTCTCTCCAAACCCAGGGACACCTCAGACCCACCACCACCACCACCATAACGGGGAGGATTCTCAGTATTTACACCCAGATTGTGGTGGCATCACCTCAGCTTGGGGTTGGCCAAGGTCCCATTGATCTCCTGTGAGATTTTGGGCTCCCCTTTGCCCCCACAAACCCAGGGACGCCCAAAAAACTCAGCGACACCCCAAACCCACCACCACCACCACAACAGGGGGGGATTTCTCCCTATTTACACCTGGATTTTGGTGGCATCACCGCGACTCGGGGCTGGCCAAGGTCCCGTTGCTCTCGCGGGGGGACATTTCGGGGTCCCCCTCGCCCCCCGCGGCCGCAGCCTCGTCCAGGCGGCTGGGGATGGACCAGTACAGGTGGGCATCGCGGCGGGCGGCGGCGGCTGCCAGCTGGCGGGCGCTGCAGGCCGGGGTGGGCACAGGCACCGTGTGGTGGAAGCCCCCGTAGTCCACCTCGTAGAAACCCTCCTCCAGGCTGAGCAGCGGCGTGAAACGATGACCCCAGAGCACCTCGTCCGCCAGGTAGGAGCTGCGAGCCTGGCACGTCATCCCTGGGGGGCGCGGGGTGGGGGGCACCCCGATATCTGAGTCACTCAGGGCATGGGGGACCCCAATTCCTGAATCACTCAGGGCATGGGGGACCCCAATTCCTGAAGAATCCAGGACACGAGAAACCCCAATTCTGGTAGGAGGGGTCTGTGAAACCCCCAGAATTTGGGGCACCCCAATTCCTGAAGGTTCCTGACCCCAGAGCACCTCGTCCGCCAGGTAGGAGCTGCGAGCCTGGCACGTCATCCCTGGGGGGCACGGGGTGAGGGGCACCCCAATATCTGGGTCACTCAGGGCATGGGGGACTCCACTTCCTGAATCACTCAGGGCATGGGGGACTCCAGTTCCTGAAGAATCCAGGACACGGGAAACCCCAAATCTGATAGGAGGGGTCTGTGAAACCCCCAGAGTTTGGGGCACCCCAATTCCTGGATCACTCAGGGCATGGGGACCCCAGTTCCTGAAGGTTCCTGACCCCACAGCACCTTGTGGGACCCCAAAACCTGAAGGTTCCTGACCCCAGAGCACCTCATCTGCCAGGTAGGAGCTGCACACCTGGCACATCATCCCTGGGGGGCACAGGGTGGGGGGCACCCCAATATCTGGGTCACTCAGGGCATGGGGACCCCAATACCTGAAGCCCCCAGGACATGGGGGACTCCAATTCCTGAAGAATCCAGGACATGAGAAACCCCAAATCTGGTAGGTGGGGTGTGTGGAACCCCCAGAGTTTGGGGCACCCCAGTACCTGAAGGCATCTATCCACGTGGAGATGACACAGCCCCACTGATGTGTCCCCATGGAGATGAGGTGTCCCCATGGATGTGATGTGTCCCCATGCTGGTGTCCCCAAGGAGACAATGTGTCCCCATGGAGGTGATGGGTCCCAAGAAGATGATGATGTCCCCATGGAGATAAGATGTCCCCAAGAAGATGATGTGTCCTCATGGAGATGTCCCCATGGAGGTGATGGATCCCCATGGAGGTGATGCCCCTACAGAGATGAGATGTCCCCAGGAAGATGACGTGTCCTCATGGACGTGTCCCCATGGATCTGTCCCACAGAGATGATGTGTCCTCATGGACATGTCCCCACAGATGTGTCCCATGGACGTGATGTGTCCCATGAAGAAAATACATCCCCACAAAGACGATGAGTCCCACAGAGGTGACATCTCCATGGACGTATCCACACAAAGACACCAAATCCCTGTGCCACCAAAGCATCCCTGTGCCACCAAGGTGTCCCCATGCCACCAGAGCATCCCTGTGCCACCAAGACATCCCCGTTCCACCGAGGCGTCCCCATGCCATTGTGTCCCTGTGCCACCAAAGTGTCCCCATGCCATTGAGGCATCCATGTGCCACCAAGGTGTCCCTGCGCCACTGAGGCACCCCCGTGCCACCAAGGTGTCCCCGCCCCGTTTACCTGTGGCCTCCACCATGCCCTCGAGGATGACGACGATCTCGAAGTCGTCCCTCTCCAGCTGCCCCCGCGACACGTCCCAGAAGGGGCTGCGCTCGTCGATCTCGTGGCTGATGATGAGCGGCGACACCAGGAAGAGCCGATCGTCGCCGGTCTCGAATCCCACGCTCAGGTCGGTCTGGTCGAGCGGGATGAACTCGCCCTCCTGGGTCTGCTTGGACTGGATGAGCTTGGCGCGGATGGAGGCCTCCACGATGTGCGAGTCGCGCAGGTCGCCCACGCGGAACATCAGGCACAGGCGGTCGTCGCGCAGCGACACCACGGCGTGCGAGGAGAACACCAGCGTCTCGGCGCGCTTGTTGGGCTGCGAGATCTTGACGAACATGCAGCCCACCATGAAGGCGTTGACCATGGAGCCCAGGATGGCCTGCAGCAGCAGCAGCACGATGCCCTCGGGGCACGTGTCCGTGATGACGCGGTGGCCGTAGCCGATGGTGGTCTCGGTCTCGATGGAGAACAGGAAGGCCGACACGAAGCCGTTGAGGTTGTTGACGCACGGCGTCCAGGTGTGGTCGCCCAGGTGCTCCAGGTCGCCGCGGCTGTAGGCGATGACCCACCAGATGAGGCCGAAGAAGAGCCAGGTGAGGGCGTAGGCCAGGATGAAGATGAGGAGGCTGAAGCGCCACTTGAGGTCCACCAGGGTGGTGAAGATGTCGGTCAGGTAGCGGTAGGTCTCGCGCACGTTGCCGTGCTGCACGTTGCACTTGCCGTCCTTCTCCACGTAGCGCTGGCGCTTCCGGGCCCCCGCGCCCCCCCTGGCCCCCCACGGGCGGCGTTTGGGGGCCTGGGGGGGTTGGGGAGGGGGCTTGGCCTCGGCCGGGACCCCCGTGGGGACCCCCTCGGGGACCCCGCAGAAGGCGGCGTTGTCCTGAGCCATCGGCGGCGGCTGGGGGGGACAGGGGGTGAGGACTGGGGGGACTGGGGACCTCAAACTGGGGGGACTGGGAAGGAATGGGGGGATTGCACCCCCAAAGACTGGGAGGAAGGAATGGGGGGATGGAGGTGCCAAACTGGGTGCACTGGGATGGGGGAGTGGGGAATGGAGGCCTCAAACTGGGGGGACTGGGACGGAGGGAATGGAGCCCTCAAACTGGGGGAACTGGGAGGGAGGAATGGGGGGATGGAGGTCACAAACTGGGGGGACTGGGATGGGGGAGTAGGGGATGGAGACCTCAAACTGGGGGGAATGGGAAGGAAGGGGGGGGATTGCACCCCCAAAGACTGGGAGGAGGGAATGGGGAGATGGAGCCCTCAAACTGGGAGGACTGGGAAGGAATGGGGGGATGGAGGTGCCAAACTGGGGGAACCGGGATGGAAGAATGAAGGGATGGAGACCTCAAACTGGGGGAACTGGGATGGGGGGAAAGGGGGGATTGCATCCCCAAACTGGGGGGACTGGGAGAGAGGAATGGGGTCATGGAGCCCTCAAACTGGGACGACTGGGATGGGGAAATGGGGGGATGAAGGTCACAAACTGGGGGGGACTGGGATGGGGGGGAAAGGGAGGATTGCACCCACAAACTGGGGGGATCAGGAAAAGGGAATAGGGGGGCTGGAGGTGCCAAACTGGGGGGAATGGGAAGGAGGAATGGGGGGGATTGCACCCTCAGATTGGGGGGGGGACTGGGATGGGGAAATGGGAGACGGAGATCTCAGACTGGGGGAACTGGGACAGGGCCTTGCACACGCGCCGAGCTCCCCCCCTCCCTTGCACACTCACCCCGGGTCACGCGCGCACCCCCACACCCCCCAACCCCCCCTTACACACACGTGTGCCCCAATGGGAGGGGGGGGGGGGGGTCCCTAAAGCACCACCCCCAATCCCCCCCTCCGCATTCATTCCTGGATTTTGGGGGGCCCCGGCCGGGTTTGGGGGGCCATGGCCGGGTTTGGGGGGCGCGGCCGGGATTGGGGGGGGGTCTGGCCGGGATTGAGGGGCACGGTGGGTCTGGGGGGGTACGGCCGGGTTCGGAGGGGGCACGGTCGGGTTTGGGGAGCACGGCCGGGTTTGGGGGTGGCGTAGCCGGGTTTGGGGGGCAGAGCCGGGCTTGTGGGGGCATAGCCGGGTTTGTGGATGACATAGGCGGGTTTGGCGGGCACGGCCGGGTTTGGGGATGGCATAGGCGGGTTTGGGGGGCCCGATCGGATTTGGGGGGCACGGCCGGGTTCGGGTGTGCCCGGCCGGGTTCGGGGGTCCCCCCCAGCCCCCCCCCCGCCCTCTCTCACCGCTGCCGCAGCCCCGCTCGCTCCGCGCTCTCCGGGTCCCCCCCCCCGCCCCGTTCCCCGGCAACGGCCGCGCTCGGATAAAAATACCGGGAGCCCCCGCCCCCCCCCCCCCCCCCCCCCCCCCCCCCCGCACGGACACCGGCCCGGGGGTGGCCAGCGACAGCCCAACCCCCCCAACACCCCCGCGATCCGTTTCGCCCCCATCATCAGCGCAAACCCCCCCATAATTAGCGCAACCCCCCCATAATTAGCACCCCCCCCCCCAAAAATAATTAACCCGGGGGGGCTCCTCATTAGCCCAGCCCCCCTCTCCTCATTGCCAGCCCGGGGGTGTCCAGCGCTTGCCCAGCCCCCCCCCCCCCCCCCCCCCGAATTATCACAGCCCCCCCCAAGCCATTATTAGCCCGTCATTAATTAGCCCGTCATTAATTAGCCCCTCATTAATTAGCCCCTCATTAATTAGCCCAGTCGCCCCTGCGCTAGCCCAGGGCTGCCGTTCGCTCCCTCGGATTAGTCCCCCCCCCCATAATTAGCCAGGGGGTGCCCGTCATTAGCCCAGCCCCCTCCCCGGCTCAGCCCCTCCCTCCCCCCCTCATTAACCCAGACCCCCCCCCTCTCATTAGCCCAGACCCCCCTCATTAGCCCAACCCCCCCTTATTAGCCCAGAGCCCCCCCTTATTAGCCCAAACCCCCCCTCATTAGCCCAGACCCCCCCTCATTAGCCCAGAGGGGGTCCCTTGACAGGCCCCGCCCCCCGGTAGCCCCGCCCCGAGGTCACTCGCCCGCCCCTCCCCCCCCCCCCCGAGTGGACAAAGGATCTTTGTGACTCCGGAGCGGCCGCGACGGGCCTGGCCTGGGGCAGCCACGGACACACGGACACACGGACACACTGACCAGCCACCCATGGACACACGGACACATGGATGCACTGACCAGCCACGGACACACGGACACACTGACACACTGACCAGCCACCCATGGACACACGGACACACTGACCAGCCACCCATGGACACACAGACACATGGATACACTGACCAGCCACGGACACACGGACACACGGACACACGGACACACGGACACACTGACCAGCCACCCATGGACACACGGACACATGGATACACTGACCAGCCACAGACACACGGACACACTGACCAGCCACCCATGGACACATGGACACAGGGACACATGGACACACGGACACACTGACCAGCCATGGACACACGGATACACGGACACACGGACACATGGACTCACTGACCAGCCACCCATGGACACACAGATACACAGACACATGGACACACGGATACACGGACACATGGACACACAGACACATGGATACATGGATACACTGACCAGCCACGGACACATGGATACACTGACCAGCCACGGACACACAGATACATGGACACACTGACCATCCACTCATGGACACACGGACACATGGACACACTGACCAGCCATGGACACATGGACACACTGACCAGCCACGGACACACGGACACTGACCAGCTAACCACGGACACATGGACACACGGAAACACAGACACACGGACACTGATCAACGCACTGACCATCCACCCACGGACACACGGACACACTGATCCATGGACACTCTGACCATCCACCCACGGACACACGGACACACGGACGCTCTGACCAGCCACCCACGGACCCACGGTGTAGCCCCAGGCACTCCCCGGTGCCCGCGGGACCCTGCCCGGACCCTCCAGGACCCCCCTTGGAGGCACCGGTGCCCAGGGGACCCCTTTGAGACCCCCAGTGTCCCCAACGGGACCCTCAGTGCCGGTGTCGGTGCCCGGGGCACCCTCCAGAGACCCCCGGTGTCCCCGCCGGGACCCCCAGTGCCCGGGGCACAAGGCCCGACCCCCGGGTGCGGTGTCCCTGCCTGGACATCCCCCCTCGTGCCCCCCGGTGCCCCCACCGGGCCCCCCATTGCCGGTCGCAATGCCCGCACCCGCCCCCACCCCCCCGGGACCCTCATGGCGGTGCCGGTGCCCGCGGGCGGGGTCCCCCTGTCCCCCCCCGTGCCCGGTAACGTGACCCGGTGCCGGCCGGCTCCTTTTCCACCCCATTAACCCCCGGCCCGCCCCCGGCGGCTCCTCCCCGGTTCCGCGGGGGGGGGGGGGGTGCCCGTCCCGCCGCCGCGGCCCCGCCGAGCCATAAAGCCCATGGGGAGCCGGCCGGGCTGAGCACGGCGGGACCCGCGACCCCCCCAGCAAGGTAAGGGCGGCCCGGGGGGGTCCCCGGGGGTCCCCCGTCCCATCCTGGGGGGTGCCGAGGGCGGCGGGCACCGGCCGGTGGTGCTGGGATGGCACCGGCGCTGCAGAGGGGAGCCCTGGGACCCCTTGTCCCCCCCCGCCCTGGTGGCACCATAGCCCCGATGTCCCCACATCCCCGTGTCGCCATCACCCGTGACACCGTGAGGCCACGTCCCCGTGTCCCCGTGTCCACCCATCGCTGGTCCCCAAATCATCGTGTTGCCAAGTCCCTCATGCCCACGTCCCCAAATCCTCGTGTCCCACATTGCCATGTCCTCATTTCTCTGGATCCCCATGTCCTGATGTCCCCATGTCACGTACCACCCTGTCCCTGTGTCCCTGGATCCCCAAGTTCCACGCATCACTGTATCCCCATATTCCCAAATCCCTGTGTCCCTGTTTCCCCATGTCCCCATATTCCCATGTCCCCATATCCCAGCGTCCCCATGTCCCCATGTCACGTACCACCCTGTCCCTGTGTCCCTGGGATATGGGATATCCATTCTCACATTTCCCAGTGTCCCCATGGCCCCATTCCCCCATCGCCTTGTCCCCATGTCCCCATATTCTCCCATATCCCAATGTCCCCATGTCCTCATGTCCCCATATCCCCATGTCCCCATATTCCCGTGTCCCTGTGCCTCACAGCGATGTGTCCCCATTCCCCTGTGTCCCCATGTCCCCACACTCTCAGATCCTGTCTCCCTCTCCCACGTCCCCAACACCCTGTTCCCCACATCCCCATGTCCCCATGTCACATATCCCCATGTCCTCTGTCCCTACGGCCCTGTCTCTGTATCCCATGTCCCTGTGTCTCCGTGTCCCCATCCCATGTCCCCATGTCACTTACTCCGTGTCCTATGTCCCCATGTCCCCCTGTCCCTCTATTCCGATGTCCCCATGTCTCTGTGTCCCCTGTACCCCACGTCCCCACCCCATGTCCCCGTGTCATGTATCCCCAGGTCTGATGTCCCCAAGGCCCCTCCCTGTCCCTTTATCCCCATGTCCCCATGTCCCAGGTGTGTGTTATCCCAGGTGTGAATTATCCTGGGTGTGGGTTATCCTGGGTGTGGGTTATCCTGGGTTGGTTATCCCAGCTGTGGGTTACCCAGAATTTGAATTATCCCAGCTGTGGGTTATCCCAACTGTGGGTTATCCCGGAATTTGGGTTATCCCGGAATTTGGGTTATCCCGGAATTTGGGTTATCCCAGGGTTAACCCACATTAACCAGGTGTGGGTTATCCCAATTATGAGTTATTCCATTATTCCAGGATATTGGTTATCCCCAGGTGTGGGTTATTCCGAGTGTCCCAGGTGTGGGTTATCCCAGAATCTGGGTTATCCCAGGTGTGGATTATCCTGGGTTTGCATTATTCCAGGTGTGAGTTATCCCAGGTATGAATTGTTCCAGGTGTGGGTTATTCTGAGTGTCCCAGGTGTGGGTTATCCCAGAATTTGGGTTATCCCAGCTGTGGGTAATCCTGGGTTTGCATTATCTCAGGTGTGGGCTAACCTGGGATGTGGGTTATCCCAGGTGTGGGTTATGCCCGGTGTGGGTTATCTCAGCTGTGGGTTATCCTGGAATTTGGATTGTCCTGGATGTAGACTATCCCAGGTGTAAGTTATCCTGGGTGTGAATTATCCCAAAGGTGAATTATCCCGGGTGTGGGTTATCCTGGGTGTGAATTATCCCGGATGTGACCTAACGCTCTATTTTGGGGTCCCCCCAATGCAGTGAGTAGGACCTGGGACCCCCATCCTGGCCGTGGTGGGGACACCCCCAGGACCCCCGTGGTCACCATGGGGAGGGGGGACACCCCCGGGACCCCCAGTGGGGACATGGAGGGGACAAGGGTCCCCCAGGTCACACAGCAGGGCCAGAGCGGGGACCTGGGACCCTCATGGTGGCACTGACAGTGACAGAGGACCCTGGGACCCCCAGTGGTGGCCGTGATAGTGACAGAGGAGCCACAGGACCCCCGTGGTGGCCATGAGAGTGTCAGGGGACCCCTGTGGTGACAGTGCCAGTAACGATGGAGGTCCCTGTGCCCCCCTCGGTGACAGTGCCAGTAACCATGGGGGTCCCTGTGCCCCTCTCGGTGGCCCTGGCAGTGTCATAGGCCCCCCCTTGGTGACAGTGCCATCAGCCATTGGGATCACTGTGCCCCCCTCGGTGACAGTGGGGTCCCTGTGCCCCCCTCGGTGACAGTGCCATTAACCATGGGGCCCCTGTGCCCCCCTCAGTGGCCCTGGCAGTGTCACTGCCCCCCTTTGGTGACAGTGGCAGTCACCATGGGGGTCCCTGTGTCCCTCTTAGTGACAGTGGCATTAATGACGAGGGTCCCTGTGCCCCCCTTGGTGACAGTGCCACTAACCATGGGGGTCCCTGTGCCCCCCTCGGTGACAGTGCCATCAGCCATGGGGGTCCCTGTGTCCCCTCGGTGGCCCTGGCGGTGTCGCGGGCCCCCCGGGACCCCCGCGCTGGCGGTGGCGGTGTCGCGCGGGGCTCTGCATCTTAACGAGGGCTCCGTCAAAGCGCCTTTGTCCCCCCGCCAGCCCCATTGAAACCTCGGCTCCGGCCGCACAATGGCCCCACTGTCCCTGTCCCCGTCCCTGTCCCCCCCCCCGCCACCGCCACCCCCCCCTCCACCCCCCCCGCACCCACCCCGCGCCCCCCTCCTCAATTCGGGGACCCCTCCGCGGGGCTGGGGGGCCGCTCCTTCACCCCCCCCCCAATCCCAGTTACCCCAGTTTGGAGCAGCCCCGCACCCCAGTTTGTGGGGAGGGGGGGCGCGGCTGGCGGGGCGCCCGGTCACGCCTGGCACCGCCGCGCCGTGGGAACGGTGCCCGCGCCGCCGGTGCCAGCGGGACGCGAGGAACGGGGACGAGTCCCTGGGGGCCCCCCCTCAGTCCTCCTGTACCACCCCCCACCCCTCCATGTAGGGCCGGGCCTTTACGGTGACCCCCAAAGTGACCAGAACACCCCCGAGGGGAAACTGAGGCACGGGGCGGGTGTCGGGGGGGGTTAATGGGTAACCGGTTGTGCCGCGGGCACCGGGAACGGGAACAAGCTGCGGCTTGTCCCGAACCGTGTCCGGCCACCGGAGCACGCCCGGGGGACACGGGGGGCACGCGGGGCCCTCCGAGGGGGCGGAGACCCCAAAAATGGGGCAGGGGGGTGGGGAGACCAAAAATGGGGGGTGGGGGGGAGAAAGGGGGGGGGGTCAGGAGCATAAAAAGAGGGGGGGAGGGCCCCAAAGAGGGGGGCAGGGGTGTGCAGAGACCCCCAAAGCAGGGGGTGGGGAGACGGTGGTTTTGGGGACATGGGGGCACCTTTAGGGCGCAGAGTGATTCAGGGACATGGGAGGCCCTGGGCACCCCAGGAACTTGGGGACACGGTGTGGCTTTGGGGACACGCGGTGGCTCTGTGGACACAGTGGCTCTGAGGGGACACGGTGGCCCCAGGGACCCCCACAGCCCATCTGGGAAGGAGCAGCTCCTTGTCCCCTCTTTGGGGACACCGATGTCCCCTCTGTCCTGGCTGTCCCCGTCCCTCCCAGGATATTTCCCTGGCGCAGCCAGGACGGTGGCAGTGCCACTCGTGTCCCCCAGCCTTGGCTGCCACGGGGACACCGGGCTCCAAGGGTGCCACCACCTCCCGGTGTCCCCGTGTCCCCGGCACGCTGCCCCTTCCGCGGCGGAAACGGTGGCGGGGCCAGAGGCTGGCGGGGGCTGAAAGGGCCTTTTTTGGGATGGGGACACCGGGACACGGGGACACCGGGGAGGCGCCTGGCGCTGCCCCCGGCCGTTTGTCCCTGTCGCCTCCCATTCATCCTCTTCCTCTTCCTCCTGGACGCCTGGGACACTTCCATGGCCACCGGAGCTGCCAGGGGACAGAGGGGGACACGGGGGGGACACTGAGGGGACACCGAGGGATTTGGGAATGGGGGGAGGCACAAGGAGGGATGGAGGGACAGGGGGATGGACAGGAGGATGGACAGAGGGATGGACAGGGGGATGGACAGAGGGACGGACAGGGGGATGGACAGAGGGACATGGGGACACACAGTTACAGGGATGATCACCCCGGTTCCCCCCTGATGTCGTCCTCCACCTGTCCCTCCCCAGTCCCTCACCTGGCCCCCTGTCCCCACAGATGTTCTCCACCTGTCCCTCACACGTCCCCCATGTCACCTTTGATCGCCGCTCCACCTGTCCCTTACCTGTCCCTCTGTCCTCTGCAAGTGCCCCTCTCTACTTGGCCCTCACCTGGCCCTCACCTGTCCCTCCCCTGTCCCCTGTCCCCGCAGATGACATTCTCTACCTGTCCCTTACATGTTCCCATAGATGATCTCCTCCATTTTTCCCCCACCTATCCCCTACCTGTCCCCCACCTGTCCCTGACCTGTCCCGCACGTGTCTCCCACCTGTCCCTCACCTGTCCCCGTGTCCCCACAGATGATATTTTCCACCTGTCCCTCTCCTGTCCCTGTGTGCCCAAAGATGATCTCCTCTTCCTGTCCCTCCCCTGTCCCCACAGATGATCTCCTCTACCTGTCCCTCACCTGTCCCTCCCCTGTCCCCCACCTGTCCCCGCCCCTCACCTGTCCCCTGTCCCGCAGATGACGTCCTCCACCAAGGTGTACTACAGCCAGACCACGCAGACCGACAGCCGCCCTCTGATGGGGCCGGGGCTGCGGCGGCGCCGCGTGCTGACCAAGGACGGCCGCAGCAACGTGCGCATGGAGCACATCTCGGACAAGCGCTTCCTGTACCTCAAGGACCTGTGGACCACCTTCATCGACCTCCAGTGGCGCTACAAGCTCCTGCTCTTCTCCGCCACCTTCGCCGGCACCTGGTTCGCCTTCGGCGTGGTGTGGTACCTGGTGGCGGCGGCGCACGGCGACCTGCTGGAGTTCGAGCCGCCCGCCAACCACACGCCGTGCGTGATGCAGGTGCACACGCTGACCGGAGCCTTCCTCTTCTCCCTCGAGTCGCAGACCACCATCGGCTACGGCTTCCGCTACATCAGCGAGGAGTGCCCGCTGGCCATCGTGCTGCTCATCACCCAGCTGGTGCTCACCACCATCCTGGAGATCTTCATCACCGGCACCTTCCTGGCCAAGATCGCGCGGCCCAAGAAGCGCGCCGAGACCATCAAGTTCAGCCAGAACGCCGTGGTGGCGCAGCACGACGGCAAGACCTGCCTGATGATCCGCGTGGCCAACATGAGGAAGAGCCTCCTGATCGGCTGCCAGGTCACCGGCAAGCTGCTGCAGACCCACCTGACCAAGGAGGGCGAGAGCGTCCGGCTCAACCAGCTCAACGTGGACTTCCAGGTGGACACGTCCTCGGACAGCCCCTTCCTCATCCTGCCGCTGACCTTCTACCACGTGGTGGACGAGGCCAGCCCGCTGCGGGACGTGTCCCTGCGCTCGGGGGACGGCGACTTCGAGCTGGTGGTCATCCTGAGCGGCACCGTGGAGTCCACCAGCGCCACGTGCCAGGTGCGCACGTCCTACCTGCCCGAGGAGATCCTGTGGGGCTACGAGTTCACGCCAGCCATCTCGCTGTCGGCCAGCGGCAAGTACGTGGCCGACTTCAGCCTCTTCGACCGCGTGGTGAAGGTGGCGGCGCCCTGCTGTCACCACGAGGCCGTGCGGTTCGGGGACCCCGAGAAGGTCAAGCTGGAGGAGTCGCTGCGGGAGGCGGAGCGGGACGGGGAGGGGGCCCCGCTCAGCGTCCGCATCAGCAACGTCTGAGATGGGGGGACACGGAGGTGACATCGGCGCCGGGGCCAGGGGCGGCAGCGGAGCGAGGGGGTGGTGGTGGTGGTGGAGCAAAGGGGTGGTGGCGGATGGTGGAGGGGTCGCCAGGGGCAGGGGGGTGCCAGCATCTGGGGGTGTCACCAGCCCCAAAAGGACACCAACACCTGGGGGTGTCACCAGTGCTGGAGGTGTCACCAGCCCCAAAGGGACATCAACATCTGGGGGTGTCACCAGCCCCAAAAGGACACCAACACCTGGGGGTGTCACCAGTGCTGGAGGTGTCACCAGCCCCAAAAGGACACCAACACCTGGGGGTGTCACCAGATTCAAGGGGACACCAACACCTGGGGGTGTCACCAGTGCTGGAGGTGTCACCAGCCCCAAAGGGACACCAACACCTGGGGGTGTCACCAGATTCAAGGGGACACCAACACCTGGGGGTGTCACCAGTGCTGGAGGTGTCACCAGCCCCAAAGGGACACCAACACCTGGGGGTGTCACCAGATTCAAGGGGACACCAACACCTGGGGGTGTCACCAGTGCTGGAGGTGTCACCAGCCCCAAAGGGACATCAACATCTGGGGGTGTCACCAGCCCCAAAAGGACACCAACACCTGGGGGTGTCACCAGTGCTGGAGGTGTCACCAGCCCCAAAGGGACACCAACACCTGGGGGTGTCACCAGATTCAAGGGGACACCAACACCTGGGGGTGTCACCAGTGCTGGAGGTGTCACCAGCCCCAAAGGGACACCAACACCTGGGGGTGTCACCAGATTCAAGGGGACACCAACACCTGGGGGTGTCACCAGTGCTGGAGGTGTCACCAGCCCCAAAGGGACATCAACATCTGGGGGTGTCACCAGCCCCAAAAGGACACCAACACCTGGGGGTGTCACCAGCCCCAAAAGGACACCAACACCTGGGGGTGTCACCAGTGCTGGAGGTGTCACCAGCCCCAAAGGGACAGCAACACCTGGGGGTGTCACCAGATTCAAGGGGACACCAACATCTGGAGGTGTCACCGGATTCAAGGGGTCACCAGCCCCAAAGGGACATCAACATCTGGGGGTGTCACCAGATTCAAGGGGACACAAACATCTGGAGGTGTCACCAGCCCTGGAGGTGCCACCAGCCCCAAAGGGACACCAGCAACTGGAGGTGTCACCAATGCCTGGAGGTGCCACCAGCCTCAGAGTGTCACCAAGTCTGGAAGTGTTGCCAAGTTTGGAGTTTTCACCACTTTCAATGGGACACCAACCCCTGGAGGTGTCACCAGCCTCAAAGTGTCACCAGCCCCTGGAGGTGGCATCAACCCCAAGGGGATATCAGCGTCTGAAGAAGCCACCAGTCCCCAAGTGTCACTGGTGCTGGGATGTCACCAGCCCTGGTGGTGTCACCAGCCCTGAGGTGACACCAACATCTGGAGGTGACACCAAGACCTGGAGGTGACACGAGCCCCAAAATCCTACCAATGCCTGGAATTGTTATCAACATCTGCAGGTGCCACCAATGCCTGGAGGTGCCACCAGGTCCTGAAGGCACCACCAGCCCCAAAGTGTCACCAACACCTGGGAATGCCACCAATACCTGGACGTGTCACTAAGCTCTGGAGGTGTCACCAGCATCTGGAAGTGCCACCAGCCCCGAGGTGCCACCAGCGCCAAAGTGTCACCAACGCCCAGAAGAGCCACCAGCCAAGACTCCACCAGTGTCTGGAGGTGCCACCAATGCCTGGAAGTGCCACCATCTGGAGGTGTCACCAACCCCTGGAGGTGCCACAACCCCTGGAGTGTCACCAGCCCCTGGAAGTGCCACCAGCTCTGAAGTGTCACCAACCCGTGGAGGTGCCACAACCTCTGGAGTGTCACCAGCCCCTGGAGGTGCCACCAACCTCTGGAAATGCCACCAGTCCCAAAGTGCCACCAACCAAGCCCTGGAGGTGCCACGAGCCCTACGATGGCACCAGTCCCCAGAGGTGGCACCAGTCCCTGGTGCCCCAAAGTGCCACCAAGCCCTGGAGATGCCACCACCCCCTGGAGGTGCCACCATGTCTGGAGGTGACACCAGCCCTGGAGTGTCACCAACCCCTGGAGGTGCCACCATGTCTGGAGGTGTCACCAACCCCTGGAGTGTCACCAACCCCTGAGGTGCCACCAGCCCCCAGGACGCCGCTGCTCCCCCCCCGCCAGGGGAAACTGAGGCAGGAGCCCCCCCCCGCCCCCCCCCAAGCGCTGGAGCCCCTCCCTGTTCCCCCCCCCCGCCCCCCCCCGGTTCCGGGCAGTGTCGGGGGGGTCCCCCCGGGGGTGTCACCGATAATCGGCCACCGTGTCCCCTCCCCCCCCGCCCGTCGCTGCTGCTTAACGTAGACCCCGCAATTAACGCGGCCCCCCCCGCACCGGGGCAATTAGTGCCACTAATTAAAGGTGTCGGTAATGAGGAAGGAGCGGGACCCCCCCCCTCCAAAACCGCCCCTCCCCCCCCGGGGGGGGGGGCCCGAGCTCGGTTTGGGGGCGGGGGGGGAGGGGCAGGAGTTCAATAAAGGTGACGTCGATGGTGGGGGGTGTCCCCAGTGTCCCCACGGTGTCCCCGATGTCCCCTCAGCCCCAGGGACCCCCCCGCAATGTCCCCAGGGGTTCCCCAATGTCCCCAGGGGTTCCCCAATGTCCCCACTGTGACCCCCAATGTCCTCACTGTGACCCCAATGTCCCCACTGTGACCCCCCAGGGACCCCCCCGATGTCCCCACTGTGACCCCCAATGTCACCTCAGCCCCCAGGGACCCCCCCAATGTCCCCAGGGGTCCCAAATGCCCCCCCCAAAGGGTCCCCCAATGTCACCAGGGACCCACCCAATGTCCCCAGAATGTCCCCTCACTGTCCCCGGAGACACCCCCAGTGTCCCCCTCAATGTCCCCAGCGTCCCCCCAATGTCCCCAGAGACCTCCCAATGTCCCCAGGGTCCCCTCAATGTCCCCACAATGTCCCCAGTGTCCCCCCACTAATGTCCCCTGAGACCCCCAATGTCCCCCCACTGTCCCCCCCCATTGTGCCCCCAGTGTCCCCCGAGACCCCCAATGTCCCCATTGTCCCCCCCTGGTGTCACCAGGCCAGGTAAAGGACACAGGTTTATTTCCAGTACCCCCCCCCTGCACACTCCCAGTTCAGGGGGGCCACTGGGACCAGTGGGACACTGGCGCTGTCCCCAGGTGGTGGCACCAGCCCTGTCCCCTCCCAGAGCCCCCCCGGGGACAGAGAGGGGACAGGGAGGGACAATGGAGGGGGGGACAAAAAGGGGGAACGAGGGGAGGGGACAAAAAGGGGGACAAGGGGAGAATGGGAGGGGACAATGGGGGGGACAAGAGGGGACAATGCGGGGGACACAAAGAGGGGACAAAGGGGACACGGGGACCCCCAAGTTCCAGAGGCAGCGGCGGCGAAGGCACCGGAGAGGCTCTAAAAAAACCGCGGCGAAAATCCCGCGGGAATTCCCAAAAATCCTGCGGGAATTCCCAAAAAATCCTGCGGGAATTCCTAAAATCCCACAGGGTTCCCGAAATTCCATGGAACTCCTAAAATTCCACCAAATTCCCCAAATCCTGCGGGAATTCCCAAAAATCCTGCGGGAATTCCCAGATCCCACAGGAAATTCCTCAATCCCACAGGAAATTCCCCAAATCCTGCAGAATTCCAAAAATCCCGTGGGAATTCCCCAAAATCCCGTGGATCTCCTAAAACCCCACAGAATTCTGAAAATCCTGCTGGAATTCCCAAAATCCTGCAGAATTTCCAAAATCCCGCAGAATTCCCAAAATCCCGTGGATCTCCTAAAATCTTGCGGAATTCCCCAAATCCCGCGGAATTCCGGGAATTGGGAAAAAGTGTCCGGGGGGTGGCGGGGACGACTTCACACCAGGAACGAGGAGGTTTGCTTGAACTCGCCCTGCGGGGACACGGGGACAGCCATGGGGACATTGATGGGGACAGGGATGGGGACACGGGGACAGGGATGGGGACATGGGGACAGCCATGGGGACATTGATGGGGACATCAGTGGGGACATTGATGGGGACAGGGATGGGGACAGGGATGGGGCACTGACAAGGACATTCTTGGGGACAATGACAGGGACATCAATGGGGACAACTGGGACATCAATGGGGACACTAATGGGGACATCAGTGGGGACATCAGTGGGGACAGGGAGCCCCGTGAGCCCCCTCCCTCCACCACGATCCCCAGGGACACTGGGGACATTAATAGGGACACGGTGACATCACTGGGGACATGGGAACAGCAATGGGGACATCACTGGGGACATGGTGACATCAATGGGGACATGGGAACAGCAATGGGGACACCAATGGGGACATGGTGACATCCATGAGGACATGGTGACATCAATGGGGACATGGGAACATCAATGGGGACACCAATGGGGACATGGTGACATCCATGAGGACATGGTGACATCAATGGGGACATCACTGGGGACATGGGAACATCACTGGGGACATCACAGGTGACACCGTCCCCTCCCACCACCCCCCCTGGACCCTCCTGCCAAGGGACACTGAGGACACCAGGGTGTCCCCCCTGCCACTGGGGTGTCCCCACCGAGGTGGTGGCAGGTCCCCGTGGTGTCCCCGCGGTGTCCCCTGTGCTCACCTCGCTGCGCCGCGAGGGCTGGCTGTAAATCACCTTCTTCCCGCCGGCGCTGCGGGAAAATCGGGATTTTGGGATGTGCCACCCGCCCCCGTGTCCCCTCTGTCCCTACCAGGGGAAACCCCAGGGACGGGGGGACACCAAGGTGACACCGAGGTGACACTGGGGGGGGTGGGGTCACCCAGGAGGAGGAGGAGGTGGCTCTGGTGTCACTCACTCTGTTTTTTCTGGAAAAAAGGGAAAAAATGGGGATCAGGAAGGGGAGGGGGACACAGCGGGGACATTACTGGGACATGGGGACGGACACGGGGACATCCCCAGGGACACAGGGCCATTCCCAGTCCCTCCCAGTCCCATCCCAGTTCCTCCCAGTCCCATCTCAGTCCGTCCCATTCCCTCCCAGTCCACCCCAGACCATTCCCAGTCCATCCCAGTTCATTCCCAGTGCTATTCCCAATCCATTCCCATCTCATCCCAGTCCCTCCCAGTCCTATTATTCCCATCCCAGTCCATCCCATTCCCTCCCAGTTCATTCCCAGTCCCTCCCAGTCCTATTTCCATCCCATCCCAGTCCCTCCCAGTCCCTCCCAGTCCATTCCGACTCCCTCCCACTCCCTCCCAGTCCCTCCCATTCCATTCCCATTCCCTCCCAGTTGCTCCCAGTCCCTCCCAGTCCTATTATTCCCATCCCAGTCCATCCCATTCCCTCCCAGTTCATTCCCAGTCCCTCCCAGTCCTATTTCCATCCCATCCCAGTCCCTCCCAGTCCATTCCGAGTCCCTCCCAGTCCCTCCCAGTCCCTCCCATTCCATTCCCATTCCCTCCCAGTTCATTCCCAGTCCCTCCCAGTCTCTCACTGCTGAAGTAGCCGCGCCTGTGGGCGAACCAGACCCCGAAGGCAGCGAGGCCCAGGACCAGGAGCAGCAGGACCACGGCGGCCACGATGCCGCCCACGTTCACCTCGCCTGCGGGACACCCGGAGGGGAGCGGGGGATCCCGGGGATCCCATGGGATCGGGGGCATCCCACGGGATTGGGGAGACCCCACAGCTTGGGGGGGTTGGGGGGATCCAACGGGATTGGGGGGATCCAACGAGATTTGGGCGATCCAATGGGTTCAGGGGATCCATTGGGATCCAACGGGTTTGTGGGGATCAGGAGGGATCCAGGGGATCCCATGGGATTGGGGAGATCCCAGAGGATCAGGGAGACTACATGGGATTGGGGGGATTCAATGGGATCAGGAGGGATCCAACAGGATCAGGGGGATCCCACAGGACTGGGGGACTGGGATCAGAATGGGGATTGGGATCGGGAATAGGATTGGGATGGGGACTGGGATGGGGAAGGGATCGGGACTGGGATTGGGAGGGGATGGGGATCAAGATTGGGATCAGGATAGGGATCAGGATCAGGATTGGGATCAGGATAGGGATCGGGATGGGATCAGGATTGGGATCAGGATTGGGATCAGGATTGGGGATCAAGATTGGGATTGGGATTGGGGATCAAGATTGGGATCAGGATAGGGATCGGGATGGGATCAGGATTGGGATCGGGATTGGGATGGGGATAGGGACTGGGATTAGGAGGGGATGGGGGTCAAGATTGGGATCAGGACTGGGATCGGGATTGGGATTGGGGAATGGGAATCAGGAAAGGGATCAGGATAGGGATCGGGATTGGGATTGGAATTGGGATCGCTCCTTACTGGCCTCCATGCGGAAGACGTCGGATTTCTGGGGGCTGCCCACGTTGTTGGAGGCCTCACAGTGATAATCGCCCGTGTCCCAGCCCCCCACGGGCTCAAAGACCTGCAATGGGGCAGGGGTCAGGGAAATGGGGAAAAAATGGGGAAAAAACGGGGAAAAAACGGGGGAGGAAATGAAGGGGAAAGCGGGGCAGGAAAAGGGAGAAAATGGGAGGAAAACAGGAAAAGGGGGAAAGAGTGGAAAACAGGGAAAGGGGCAGGAAAAGGGGAGGAAAAGAGAGAAAAGGGCAGGAAAAGGTGAGAGGGAGAGGGGCAGGAAGGCCCCAGCACTGACCAGCTCCCCCGTGCGCGGGTCCAGGCTGTAGGAGGAGTTGCGGAAGGCGGGGCTGGATTTGGGGTCCTGGGGCAGCTCGGTGCCGTCCTTGTACCAGCGGAAGGTGGGAGGGGGCGAGCCCTGAGCCTCGGAGCAGCGCAGAACGGCCCGGGCACCCACGGTGGCTGAGCTGGGCACGTGGGCCATTGGCTTCCCCGGGGGCACTGCGGGGACATGGGGACAGTGACACAGGGACAGTGACACACTGCCCAGAGTGACCATGGGGACAGGGACAGTGACACAGGGACAGTGACAGTGACAGTGATGGCACAGCCCGGGCACCCACGGTGGCTGAGCTGGGCACGTGGGCCAGGGGCTTCCCCGGGGGCACTGCGGGGACAGGGACAGTGACAGTGACACAGTGACAGTGACACAGGGACAGTGACAGTGACACAGGGACACACTGCCCAGAGTGACCATGGGGACAGGGACAGGGATGGCACTGCCTGGAGTGACCATGACATGGGACAGGGACAGTGACCAGCACTGCCCAGAGTCACCCTGGGGAAAGGGACAGGGACAAGACCAGGGACCAGGACAGGGATGGGGACAAGGCCGGGGACCAGGGATGGGTGACAATGACATGGCCAGGGACAAGGTCAAGGACAGGGCCAGGGCCAAGGCCAGGGATGGGGACAAGGCTGGGGACAAGGGACAAGGCCAGGGCTGGGGACAAGGGACAAGGCTGGGGTTGGGCACAGGGGACAAGGCCGGGGTTGGGCACAGGGGACAAGGCCGGGGCTGGGGACATGGTGGCCTCACCCTGGACGATGAGGTTGACCTCGGACTTGGCGATGTGGCTGCCATCCCCCACCACCTCGCAGATGTACTTGCCGCTGTCCTCCCGCGTCACCGACGCGAAGCGGATGGACGTGGGCGAGAACTGGACACGGTCCCGGTACGGCTCTGGGGGACACCGGGCTGGGACATCGAGGGGACACCCCAGGGACACCCCCATGGCCCCACGGGGACACCCCGATGGCCCCACGGGCTTGGGGACCCCCCCAGTGTCCCTGCAGAGAACCCCCCAAATGTCCCCATGGGCTTTGGGACTCCCCAAATGTCCCCACAGGGCCCCCCAATGTCCCCAGTGTCCCGCTGTCCCCAATGTCCCCGCTGTCCCCAATGTCCCCAGTGCCCCCCAGTGTGCCCAATGTCCCTGGTGTCCCCAGTATGCCCAATGTCCCCCAATATCCCCCAGTGTCCCCAATATCCCCTGCTGTCCCCACTGTCCTCAATGTCCCCGCTGTCCCCAGTGTCCCTGATGACCCCAATGTCCCAGTGTCTCCAGTGCCCCCCAATGTCCCCACTGTCCCCAGTGTCCCCGCTGTCTCCCAGTGTCCCCAGTGTCCCGCAGTGTCCCCGCTGTCCCCGTACCTGTGAGCTCCCCCCCGTAGTAGATCAGTGTCAGGGATGAGCCCCTCTGGAATTTCCACTCGATGCGGGCGCTGCCCGAGCTGGAGCGGAACGCGGCGCAGCGCAGCTCCACGGCTGGGGAACGGGAACGGGTCAGAACCGGGAACGGGGCAGAACCGGGAACGGGAATGGGGGCAGAACCGGGAACGGGGCAGAACCGGGAACGGGAACAGGGGCAGAACTGGGAACGGGGGCAGAACCGGGAATGGGAACGGGGGCAGAACTGGGAACAGGTCAGAACCGGGAACGGGGCAGAACCGGGAACGGGGGCAGAACCGGGAATGGGAATGGGGGCAGAACCGGGAACAGGGGCAGAACCGGGAACAGTGGCAGAACCGGGAATGGGAACGGGGTCAGAACCGGGAACGGGTCAGAACCGGGAATGGGAACGGGGGCAGAACTGGGAACGGGGGCAGAACCGGGAATGGGAACGGGGGCAGAACCGGGAACGGGTCAGAACCGGGAATGGGAACGGGGGCAGAACCGGGAACGGGGGCAGAACCGGGAACAGGAATGGGGGCAGAACCGGGAATGGGGGCAGAACCAGGACAGAACCAGGACCAGGACCAGGCAGAACTGGGACCGGACAGAATCGGAATCAGAACCAGGACCAGGGTCAGAACAGAACGGGGACTGGGGTCAGAACAGAACCAGGGTCAGAACCAGAACCAGGACCAGAATCAGGGTCAGACAGAACCAGGACTGGGCCCAGGATTGGGGTCAGACAGAACCAGGACCAGGATCAACCAGAACCCAGCTCAACCCCAACTGGGACCACCCAAAACTGGGATCAGCCCAAAACTGAGACCACCCAAACCAGGCTGACCCCAAACTGACCCCCCCAAACCTCCCTGGGTGGAGCCCCCACCCCTGGGTTCGGGACAGCCCCGGGTGCATCCCCGGGCCGGTGACACTGCAGGGACACCACGGGGACACCATGGGGACACCATGGGGACACTCCCGGGGTCACTCACGTTTGTTCTCCGGCACTTCCTGGTCCTCCGAGGTCACCTGGGCTGCGGCCAGCGCGGCTGCGGGGACACCGGAGGGGAGGGGACGTCACCCGGAGCCCCAGCAGGGCCACCAGGAGCCAGGGCAGGGTCACCGGGGCCGCGAGGTCACCGGGAGCCCCGGGCACGGCCACCAGGAGGTCACTGGGCACGGCCACCACCGGGAGCCGGAAAATCCCGTCCGGCCACTCCTGCCCTGCCCAGCTCCTGCCCGGTTTCTGCTCAGTTCCTTCCCAGTTTCTGCTCAGTTCCTTCCCAGTTTCTGCTCAGTTCCTTCCCAGTTTCTGCTCAGTTCCTTCCCAGTTTCTGCTCAGTTCCTTCCCAGTTTCTCCCCAGTTCTTTCCCAGTTTCTGCTCAGTTCTCTCCCAGTTTCTCCCCAGTTCTTTCCCAGTTTCTACTCCATTTCTGCCCAGTTTCCACCCAGTTTCTACCAAGTCCTTCCCCACTTTCTGCCCAGTCTCTTCTCAGTTCCTGCCCAGTTCTTACCCAGTTTCTACTCAATTTTTGCCCAGTTCCTGCCCATTTTCTACCCAGTTTCTACCCATTTTCTACCTAGTTTCTGTTCAGTTTCTGCCCAGCTCTTTCCCAGCTCCTGCCCAGTTTCTTCCCATTTCCTGCCCAGTTCTTATCCAGTCTCTGCCCAGTTCCTGCCCAGTTTCTCCCCAGTTCTTTCCCAGTTTCTACCCAGCTCCTGCCCAATTTCTTCCCAGTTCTTTCCCAGTTTCTGCTCAGTCTCTGCCCAATTTCTGCCCATTTCCTACCATTTCTTCCCAGTTCCTGCCATCTCTGCCCAGTTCCTGCCCAGTTTCTGCTCAGTCTCTGCCCAGTTCTTTCCCAGTTTCTCCCCCATTCTTTCCCAGTTTCTCCCCAGCTCCTGCCCAGTTTCTCCCCAGTTCTTTCCCAGTTTCTGCCCATTTCCTGCCGTTTCTGCCCAGTTTCTGCTCAGTCTCTGCCCAGTTTCTCCGCAGTTCTTTCCCAGTTCCTGCCCATTTTCTGCCCATTTCCTGCCCAGTTTCGCAGGAAACCGGCCGGGAATGTCACAACCCCCGTGTGTCCCCCCCCCGTGTCCCCTCCGTGTCCCCCCCCGGTGCCAGGTTTGGCTCCGGTGACTCATCCCAAGCGGGATTGTCACCGGGAATGTCGCCGGGAACGCCTCGGCCGCCACCCGCCCGCGCCACCTTTGCACCCCGGGGCCGCTGCCAAGCGAAACCCGGGCGGGAAAACCGGGATTGGGGGGGAAAAATCGGGAGTTTTGGGGGGAAAATCGGGATTTTTTGGGGAAAAAATGGGATTTCGGGGGGGGGAAATCGGGACTTTTGGGGGGGAATAATTTAGATTTGGGAGGGAAAAATTGGGATTTGGGAGGGAAATCGGGATTGGGGGGTGAAAATTGGGATTTGGGGGTGAAAATCGGGATTTGGAGGTGAAAATCGGGATTTCTTGGGGGAAAAATGGGGATTCGGAGGGGAAAATCAGGACTTTTAGGGGGAGAAAATCAGGATTTTTAGGGGAAAAATTGGGATATAAGGGGGAAAAATCGGGATGGGATTTTGGGGCTGTTTGGGTGGATTTGGGGAATAAACAAAGGATGGGAACATCCCGTGGGAGTCTGGGATCAACCCGGAGTCGGGGCCTGCCAGGACCGAGTTTAAATCTGCAGGGATTGGGTAAATCCCGACCTGGTTTGGGTCTAAACCAGGCAGGATTAGGAAAATCCCAACCTGAACCGGGACCATATTTGGGATCGGGCTCATCCCAACCCAGTCTGGAGCTAAATAAACCGGGATTGGGTTAATCCCGATCCATTTTGGGTCTAAATAAACCGGGCTCGGGTTAGTCCCGACCCGGTTTAGGTCTAAATAAAGCGGGATCGGGTTAATCCCGACCTGTTTCAGTTCAAATAATTTGGGATGGGGTTAATCCCGACTGATTTTGAGTCTGAATAAACCAGAATTGGGTTGATCCCGACTCATTTTGGGTCCGAATAAACCGGGATCGGGTTAGTCCCGACTGGGGCCGGGTCCAGCCCAGGCGGGATCGGGTTAATCCCGGGCCTGTCGAACACAATGGAGGGGACAGGAAGGCCACCCCCGCCCCCACCCCCGCTCCCGGTGCCTCCGCTCCGGAATTCCCGGGGCTCGGGGGGGGTCCCGGGGCCGCCGCTGCCGCTCCCGGTGACCCCGAACCGGGGGCACAAACACCGAGCGCCCCCCCGGTACCGGCACCGCACGGGGGGGTCCCCATGGCCTCTCCGGTACCGGGACCGGCTCGGGTGCCCCCCAAACCCTCACCGGGTCCATGACCCCTGCGGTGACCCCGGCCCGGTCCTGACCCCACCCGGAGTGACCCCAGACCCCTCCCCCGGTACCGATCTTGCCCCCCACGTGCTCCCGTTAACGATCCCCCTCCCCTTTCCCGAGCCTTCTCCGGTACCCACCGAGCCCTTCCCTTAACGACCCTGCGTTTCCTGAGCCCCCCCCGGTTCCCGGAGCCCCCTCCCCAATTTCCCGCCCTCCCTCCGGTTCCCCTTCCCCCCTTCCCCAATTCCCGTTCCCCTCCCACTCCCGCTTCTCCAAGCCCCCTCCCCAATTCCCGCCCCTCCTCCGCTTTTCCCCCCCCCTCCCCTCCCCTCCCCAATTTCCCGCCCCCCCCACCCGGTCCCTCCGGTTCCCTGCCCCCCCCCCCCACCAGTTCCCGAGCCCCCTCCCCAATTCCCGCTCCTCCCCCCGGTCCCCCCCGGTCCCCCCCGGTTCCCGGAGCCCCCGACCCCCCCCGCACTCACCGAGCCCCCCCAGCAGCAGCAGCAGCCGCAGCCCCGCCCCGGGCGGTCCCCAGCGCTGGCCCCGGGGCTGTCCCCGCTGTCCCCGGGGCTGCCCCCGCTCCGCTCCCGCCATGGCGCCGCCGCCGCCCCGCTCCAGGTGCGCCCGCCCCGCCCCGCCCCTCCAAACCCCGCCCCCGCCCCACCCAGGCCACGCCCACCCCGCCAGGTGCCGCGCGGGCCACGCCCCCTCCGCGCTCTTATTGGTTGTCCCGCCTATCGGTTCAAAGCGGCGCGCGCTGATTGGTCCGCGCGGTGCCGCCCGCGTGGTTTGATTGGTTAAAGGGGAGGGCGGGGAGCGGCGGCCAATGGGAGAGCGCGCTGGAACTTCTGGCCAATGGGAGCGCGCGAGGGGTGGGGCCTGGCGTTGCCGTGGAGACCGCGCGGCTTCGGCCGGTGGGGGGCGCTGAGGGCCCGGGAGGGGCTCCCAGTCCGCACCAGTTGGGACCAGTTGGGACCAGTGACCCCGCCCAGGGCTCCCAGTTTGGACCAGTTGGGACCAGGGACCCCGCCCAGGGCTCCCAGTTTGGACCAGTTGGGACCAGTGACCCCGCCCAGGGCTCCCAGTTTGGACCAGATGGGACCAGTGCCCACCAGTGCCCCCCAGTGACCCCACCCAGTGACTGCCCAGAGCTCCCAGTTCAGACCAGTGACCACCAGTGATCCCCTCAGTACAAACCAGTGACCTCCAGTGACCTCCCGACCAGTGACCCCCAGTTGGGACCAGTGACTGCCCAGAGCTCCCAGTTTGGACCAGTGCCCCCCAGTGACCCCGCCCAGTGACCACCAGTGACCACCCAGGGCTCCCAGTTTGGACGACCCAGTTCAGACCAGTGCCCCCCAGTGACCTCCAGTGACCTCCCAGTAACCACCCAGAGCTCCCAGTTTGGACCAGTGCCCCCCAGTGACCTCCAGTAACCTCCCAGTAACCTCCCAGAGCTCCCAGTTTGGACCAGTGACCCCCCCAGTAACCACCAGTGACCACCCAGGGTTCCCAGTCTGGACCAGTTTGGACCAGTGACCCCCCCAGTACAAACCAGTGCCCCCCAGTTTGGCCCAGTCCCCCCCCAGTGGGGGCACTAAAGGGGGGGGGGGGGATGAAGCTCCTGGGGGGTTTTGGGGTCCCTTTGGGGTTTTCAAGGGGATTTTGGGGGTCCCTGAAAGAATTTGGGACAATTTCGGGGTCTCTTTTGGGGTTTCAGGGCAGTTTTGAGGTCCCTTACGGGGTTTTAGGGGATTTTGGGATCCCTTTGGAAGTTTCAGGGCAGTTTTGGGATCCCTTTGGGGATTTTGGGGTCCCTTAGGGAGTTTTAGGGAATTTTGGGGTCCTTTTGGGGATTTTGGGCTCCCTTTGAAGGTTTTGGGGTCCCTTTTGGGGTTTTGGGGGATTTTGGGGTCCCTTTGAGGTTTTAGAGGATTTAGGAGATTTTTGGGAAATGCCTTTGGGGTTTTCAGGGGCATTTTGGGTTCCTTGAAGGAATTCAGGGGGATTTTGAGGTCCCTTTTGGGGTTTTAGGCTCCCTTTGGCCCTTTCAGAAGGATTTTGGGGTCTCTTTGGGGGTTTCAGGGAATTCTGGGGTTGCTTTGGGAGTTTCAGGGTCCCTTAAATGGTTTTAGGAGATTTTGGGAGTTTTAGGGTCACTTTGTGGGTTTCAGGTGATTTTAGGGTCCCTTTGGGGGTTTTGGGGTCCCTTTGGGGGTTTTGGGATGGGCTCTGGGAAGAACCTTAAGGACCCTAAAAAAAACAAATCCCTGTTTTTTATTTCTTTTTTTTTTTTCTTTGTTTTTTTTTTGGTTTTTTCTTTTTAAGCCTGGAATTATTTTTTTTTTCCTTTTTGGGGTTTTTTTTTGTTGGTTTTTTTTGCAATTCCGAGAGTTTAAAAAAAAAAAAAAAATCCCAAAACCCCGCGGGGGGAGGGGGGGTGGGGGGGAGGGGAAAGGGAGGGGGGAGGGGCAAAAAGGGGGGGTGGGGGGGAGGGGGCGTGAGGGTCCCAACACCCCAAACCCCCCCAAAAATCCCCTCCCCCCCCCCCAAAATCCCAAAACCCCCCCGGGGGCCGCGGGGTGGGGGGGGGGGGGGAGGGGCGACCCCAAATCCCTTTTTTTTTTGGGGGGGGGGGAAGGGGAGGGGCCCCAAATTTTAAGGGGGGGGGGGAGGGGTCCCAAAATGGTAGGGGGTGGGGTGGGGGAGGGGCCCGCCGGGCCGAGAGCGTGGGGGGCGAATTTTGGGGTGCGGGGGCGACTTTTGGGGGGATTTTGGGGGGATTTGGGGGAGGGGGGGAGGTCACATGATTGGGGGGGGGAGGGGCAGAACCGAGCGCTGGGGGAGGGGCTGCGGGTGTTGGGGGGGGGGGGGGGTCCCGGGGGGTTTTTGGGGTGCAGGGGAGGGGGGCAGGGGGTGTTGGGTGGATTTTTGGGGTGAGTTTTGGGGTTTTTGGGGTCAGTGGGTGTCGTTTTTGATGACGATCTCCAGCCCGTGCTGGCGCAGCTGCGCCCGCAGCAGGAGGTTCTTGTTCTTCAGCTCCTCCACCTGCGTTTGGGGACCCCAAAACATCCCCCAGTGACCCCAAAATATCACCCAGTGACCCTAAAATATCCCCTGCACCCCAAAATATCACCCAAGACCCTAAAATATCCCCCAGTGCACTCCCAGTGTTCCCAGTATAGCCCAGTAACTCCCAGTAACCCAAACCAGCAGGTTCTTGTTCTTCTGCTCCTCCACCTGTGTTTGGACACCCCAAAACATCCCCCAGTGACCCCAAAATATCCTCCTGCACCCCAAAACATCCCCCAGACCCCATCCCAGTGCTCCCCAGTCCCTCCCAGTGCTCCCAGTCTGACCTGCTGGTGCACCACCTCGCTGTCCATCTGCAGCTGCTCCAGACTCATCGATCCCAATCCCAGTTGATCTCAATCCCATTCCCATGACCCCAATCCCATCCCAGCCCCATTCCCATGACCCCAACCCCATCCCAATCCCATCCCAATGACCCCGATCCCATCCCAGTCCCATTCCCAGTCTATCCCAGTTCTTCCCAGTCCCTCCCAGTCTGACCTGCTGGTGCACCACCTCATTGTCCATCTGCAGCTGCTCCAGGCCCATTGATCTCAATCCCATCCCAACAACTCCAATCCCATCCCAATGACCCCGATCCCATCCCAGCCCCATTCCCATGACCCCAGTCCCATCCCAGCCCTATTCCCAGTCCCTCCCAGTGCTCCCAGTCTGAGCTGCTGGCGCAGCGCCTCGCTGTCCATCTGCAGCTGCTCCAGACTCATCGATCCCAATCCCAGTTGATCTCAATCCCATCCCAATGACCCCAATCCCATCCCAATGACCCCAATCCCATCCCAACCCTATTCCCAGTGCTCCCAGTCCATCCCAGCCCTATTCCCAGTCCCTCCCAGTCTGACCTGCTGGCGCAGCGCCTCGTTGTCCATCTGCAGCTGCTCCAGGCCCATCGATCTCAATCCCAGTTGATCTCAATCCCATTCCCATGACCCCAATCCCATCCCAGCCCCATTCCCATGACCCCAATCCCATTCCCAGCCCCATTCCCATGACCCCAATCCCATCCCAGTCCCATTCCCAGTCTATCCCAGTTCTTCCCAGTCCCTCCCAGTCTGACCTGCTGGTGCACCACCTCGCTGTCCATCTGCAGCTGCTCCAGGCCCATTGATCTCAATCCCATCCCAACGACTCCAATCCCATCCCAACAACTCCAATCCCATCCCAATCCCGTTCCCAGTTCCCTCCCAGTGCTCCCAGTCTGACCTGCTGGCGCAGCACCTCGTTGTCCATCTGCAGCTGCTCCAGGCCCATCGATCTCAATCCCAGTTGATCTCAATCCCATTCCCATGACCCCAATCCCATCCCAGCCCCATTCCCATGACCCTGATCCCATTCCCAGCCCCATTCCCATGACCCCAATCCCATTCCCAGTTCCCTCCAGTCTCTCCCAGTCTGACCTGCTGGTGCACCACCTCGTGGTCCATCTGCAGCTGCTCCAGGCCCACTGATCTCAATCCCAGTTGATCTCAATCCCATCCCAATGACCCCAATCCCATCCCAGCCCCATTCCCATGACCCCAATCCCACCCCAATGACCCCAATCCCATCCCAGCCCCATTCCCATGACCCCAACCCCATCCCAGCCCCATTCCCATGACCCCGATCCCATCCCAATCCCATTCCCAGTCCCTCCCAGTGCTCCCAGTCTGACCTGCTGGTGCACCACCTCGCTGTCCATCTGCAGCTGCTCCAGGCCCATCGATCTCAATCCCAGTTGATCTCAATCCCATCCCAACGACTCCAATCCCATCCCAACAACTCCAATTCCATCCCAATGACCCCAATCCCATCCCAGCCCCATTCCCATGACCCCGATCCCATTCCCAGCCCCATTCCCATGACCCCAACCCCATCCCAATCCCATTCCCAGTTCCCCACAGTCCCTCCCAGTCTGACCTGCTGGCGCACCACCTCGTTGTCCATCTGCAGCTGCTCCAGCCCCATCGATCCCAATCCCAGTTGATCTCAATCCCATTCCCATGACCCCAATCCCATCCCAGCCCCATTCCCATGACCCCGATCCCATCCCAATCCCATTCCCAGTCTATCCCAGTCCCTCCCAGTGCTCCCAGTCTGACCTGCTGGCGCAGCACCTCGTTGTCCATCTGCAGCTGGTCCAGGCCCTGCAGCTCCTCGCTCAGCCGCAGGTTGCTCTGCCGCAGCTCCTGGATGTAGTCGCAGGCCTTGGACAGGATCCCGCCCTTGCTCTGTGGGGTTTGGGGGTCACTGCTGGGGCCCCAAACAACTCCAAAAAATCCCAAACAATCCCAAAAAACCCCAAAAAATCCCAAATAATCCCCAAGGCATGGACCTGTCCGGATTTGGTGTTCTCCATGGAGCAGTCAGGGATGATCTTGGACAGCTGCACGATCCAGTTGTTGATCTTGTCCCGGCGCCGGCGCTCCACTGAAACCGGGATTCCCAGTGGGATTGGGATTGGGAATGGGGGAACTGGGATTGGGAACCAGGAACGGGCATTCCCAAAGGGACTGGGAACGGGGAATGGGAATGGGGATTCCCGGTGGGATGGGGATTGGGAATGGGGATTGGGAACAAGGATTCCAAATGGGATTGAGAACGGGGATTCCCAGGGGGATTGGGAATGGGAATGGGGATTCCTGGTGGGATTGGGATTGGGAATGGGGGAATTGGGAATGGGAACGGGATTTCCGGTGGGAATAGGAATGAGAATGGGGGAATCAGAAATGGGGATTCCCAATGGGAATGCAAACATGGATTGGGAATGGGGAATGGGGAATGGGGATCAGGAATGGGATTCCTGGTGGAAATGGGAATGGGAACGGGAATTGGGAACGGGGATTCCCAATGATAATGGGGAATGAGAACAGGGATTCCCAGTGGGATTGGAATTGGGAACAGGGATTGGGAACAGGATTCCCAACAGGAATCGGATTGGGAGTGGGGAATGGGAACGGGGAATGGGAACAGGGATTCCCAGTAGGACTGGGATTGGGGAATGGGATTGGGGTATGGGATTGGGGGTTCCCAGTAGGAATGGGATTGGGGGTTCCCAGTGGGACAGTGGGAATGGAACTGGGAACGGGGAATGGGAACAGGAATTCCAGGTGGGAATGGGGCACTGGGATCGGGGTCCCCCTTTGGGATCGGGGTCCCCCGTCCCGGTACCTTCGTTGTGCTGTGCCCGGCGCTTCTCGTCCCGCGTGGCTCGGGGAGCCTCCGACTTCCTGGGGAGGGGCACAGGTGGGCACAGGTGTGTTCGAATGTGCCCAGGTGTGTTTGGGCATGTCCCAGGTGTGTCCTGGGTGTGCCCAGATGTCCCCATGCGTGCCCAGGTGTGCTCCAACAGGTCCAGATGTGTTTTAAGCGTGTCCCAGGTGTGCCCCAGGTGTGTTTGGATGTCACCCAGGTGTGTCAAGGTATCTCCACATATGTCCCAGGTGTACCCCAGCACATCCAGGTGTGTTTGGGTATGTCCCAGTGTGTCCAGGTGTGACCAGGGGTGTGTCTGAGCGTGTCCCAGGTGTGCCCCAGGCGTGCCCCAGGTGTCTCCCAGGTGCCCCCAGGTGTGCCCAGGTACTCACGGGGAGTAGGGGTGTGCTCGGGGGGCGATGGAGCGCTGGGCCCCCCCCGGGAGCACCTCCTGTGGTGACATCATCACGAAAAACTGCCCTGGAGCCCAGAGCCACAGGTGAGACCCAAACACATCCACACGATCCCAACCCAACCCAGGTGACCCCAAACCCATCCAGGTGAGTCCCAACCCATTCCAGATGTCCCCAAACCCACCCAGGTGAGTCCCAGTTCAGTTCAGGTGTCCCCAAACCCACCCAGGTGCCCCCAAACCCAACCCAGGTGAATCCCAACCGAGATGACCCCAAACCCACCCAGGTGAGCCCCATTTCAGTTCAGGTGCCCCCAAACCCATCCAGGTGGGTCCTAACCCAACCCAGATGACCCCAAACCCACCCAGGTGAGCCCCAAACCCAATCCAGGTGCCCCAAACCCACCCAGGTGAGCCCCAAACCCAATCCAGGTGAGCCCCAAACCCAACCCAGGTGAGCCCCAAACCCAATCCAGGTGCCCCTAAACCCAATCCAGGTGAGCCCCAAACCCAATCCAGGTGAGCCCCAAACCCACCCAGGTGCCCCCAAACCCAATCCAGGTGCCCCAAACCCACCCAGGTGAGGCCTTTCCGGCCAGGTGCTCACCTGTGGGCGTGGGCTGTCCCAGCAGCGCCTCGGAGCTCTGCGTGGTCACCACGGCGGTGGCGGCGGTGGCGGCGGTGGCGGCGGCGCCGTCGGCCACACCTGCCGCGGGGAAGTAGGTGTAGTGAGTCTCGCTGGGAGCCGCCTCCGAGTCCACCTGCTCCTCGCTCGTGAACGCGCCCTGGATCACCGCCTGGGGACAGGGGACGGACAGGTGAGGGACACGGGTGAGGGGCAGGTGAGGGACAGGTGAGGGACACGGGTGGGACACAGGTGAGGGACAGGTGAGGGACAGGTGAGGGACACAGGTGAGATACACAGGTTGGACACAGGTAGGACACAGGTGGGACAGGTGAGGGACACAGGTGGGACACAGGTGAGATACACAGGTTGGACACAGGTAGGACACAGGTGGGACAGGTGAGGGACACAGGTGGGACACAGGTGGGACAGGTAATGGACACAGGTGAGCGACACAGGTGGGACAGGTGAGGGACACAGGTGAGGGACACAGGTGGGACACAGGTGGGACAGGTAATGGACGCAGGTGAGGGACACAGGTGGGATAGGTGAGGGACAAATAAGGGAAAAGTGAAGGACAGGGGGGACAGGTGAGGGACACAGGTGAGGGACACAGGTGGGACAGGTGTGGAATACAGGGGACAGGTAAGGAACAGGTGAGGGGGGGACAGGTAGGACAGGTGAAGGACATAGGTAAGGGAGGTGGGACACAGGTGGGACAAATGGGACAGGGGGACAGGTGTGGAATAGGTGAGTCCAGCAGGACAGAGGTGAGGTACACAGGTGAAGGACACAGGTGGGACAGGTGGGACAGAGGAGAGACAGGTGAGATGGCGGGACACAGGTGAAGGACAGGTGAGGGACAGGACACAGGTGTCACCCTGCCCCATGGCACAGCCGGGTCACCACCTGGGTGGGGCACAGGTGAGGCCCAGGCCATGGCAGGGGGTGTGGCAGTGGGCGTGGCCATGTGGCACACCTGTCACAGTCTGGGCAGGGCACAGGTGACACAGGGGGGTGTGGCAGTGGGCGTGGCACTACAACACACCTGGGCCACGGACTGTGTGGGGCACAGGTGGGGTGGGGACAGTGGGTGTGGCAGTGGGCGTGGCCAGGTGACGCACCTGTGTCATGGACTGCGTGGCCGGGTAGCCGCTGATGGCGCTGGTGCCCTCGGTCTGCGCGTCCAGCTGCCCGTCAGCCACCTGGATCACCCGGTACATCACCTGCCACAGGTGGGACAGCACACAGGTGAGACACAGAGACCCCCCCAGAGCCACCCAATGTCACCACCTGGATCACCTGCCACAGGTGGGACAGCACACAGGTGAGACACAGAGACCCCCAGAGCCACCCAGTGTCACCACCTGGTACATCACCTGCCACAGGTGGGACAGCACACAGGTGAGACACAGAGACCCCCCCAGAGCCACCCAATGTCACCACCTGGATCACCTGCCACAGGTGGGACAGCACACAGGTGAGACACAGAGACCCCCCCCAGAGCCACCCAATGTCACCACCTGGATCACCTGCCACAGGTGGGACAGCACACAGGTGAGACACAGAGACCCCCCCCAGAGCCACCCAGTGTCACCACCTGGATCACCTGCCACAGGTGGGACAGCACACAGGTGAGACACAGAGACCCCCCCAGAGCCACCCAGTGTCACCACCTGGATCACCTGGTACAGCACCTGCCACAGGTGGGACACTCAGGTGTGACGGAGACCCCAGATCCCCAGTGTCACCACCTGGATCACCTGGGACAGGTGGGGCACCTCACACAGGTGTGATACAGAAACCTCCCCAGAGCCACCCCACGGTGTCCCCCAGGTGTCCCCAGGTGTACTCCAGGTGTATCCAAGCCCCCCCAGGTGTGCCCAGGTGTACTCCAGGTGTGCCCAGGTGTATGCCAGGTGTGTCCCAGGTGTATGCCAGGTGTATCTTAGGTGCCTCCCAGGTGTGCCCCAGGTGTATCCCAGGTATAGCCAAGCCCCACCAGGTGTGCCCAGGTGTACTCCAGGTGTATCCCAGGTGCCCCCAGGTGCACCAGGTGTACTCAGGTGCTCCTAGGTGTGCCTGGGTGAATCCCCAGGTGTATCCCAGGTGTGCCCAAGTGTACTCCAGGTGTGCCCAGGTGCACTCCAGGTGTATCCCAGGTGCCCCCAAGCCCCTCCAGGTGTACCCCAGGTGCCCCCGGGTATACCCAGGTGTATCCCAGGTGTATCCAAGCCCCCCCAGGTGCCCCCAGGTGTATCCCAGGTGTGCCCAAGCCCCCCCAGCTGTATCTCAGGTGCCCCCAGGTGTACTCCAGGTGTACCCCAGGTGTACCCAGGTGCCCCCAGGTGTACCCCAGGTGCCCCCAGGTATACCCAGGTGTACCCCAGGTGTATCCAAGCCCCCCCAGGTGTACCCCAGGTGCCCCCAGGTGCACCCAGGTGTGCCAGGCGTGTACCTGCGTGCCGCCGCCCTCGGTCCTGAACACATACTTGACGCCGGGGTCGGGGAAGGTGGCGGCCGATTGGATGCTGGCGATGGCCACGCTCGTGGGGTCCTCGCCCGTGGCCACCGAGCCTGGGGATGGGGGGGCATGGGATTGGGGGGGGGGACCCCAAATTGGGGAGGGGTACCCCAAACTGTCACTCCAAACTGGGGAGGGGGTAGCCTAAACTGGGAGGGGGGAACCCCAAACTGGAGAGGGAAAATCCCAAACTGGGGAGGGAAAATCCCAAACTGGGGGTATACAGGATTGGGGAGGGGGAACCCCAAACTGGGGAGGGGGTAGCCTAGATTGGGGAGGGGCACCCGAAATTGGGGGGACATGAAGAACCCAAACCAGGGAAGGGAACCCCAAACTGGGGAAGGGGCACCCAAACTGGGGAGGGGGTACCCTAAACTGGGGAGGGGGACATGGGATTGGGGAGGGGGCACCCCAAACTGTGGGGAGCACCCAAACTGGAGTGGTGGAACCCCAAAATGGGGAGGGGGTACCCTAAACTGTGGGGCCATCCAAATTGGGGAGGGGGTACCCTAAACTGGGGAGGGGGAACACTAAACTGGGGGGGCACCCCAAACTGGGGGGGACACCCAAACTGGAGTGGTGGAACCCCAAAATGGGGAGGGGAACCCCAAACTGGGGAGGAGGTTCCCTAAACTGGAGTGGGCATCCAAACTGGGGAGGGGCATCCAAACTGGGCAGGAAGAACCCCAAATTGGGGAGGGGGCCCCCCAAACTGGGGAGTGGGGGGACACAGGATTTAGGGGGGGGGGGGGACACACCCCAAATTGAGGAGGGGACACCCCAAACTGAGGGGGGATACAGGATTGGGCGTGACACAAAACCTCCCAAAAACCTTCTCAAATTCCCCCCCAAAAAAACCCCAAAACCTCCCCAAATCCACCCCAAAGACCCCAAAACCTCCCCAAATCCCCCCCCAAACCCCAATTTCGGGGTCCCCCCTCACCTTCCTGGATCTGCACCGTCCCCTCCTCGGTCTCAGCTGCTTTTTGCTGCCTGGGAGGGGGGAACAAAACAGTGAGGGGACGGGGGTGGTCCCTGAGCCCCCCCAAACCCCCAAACCCCAAATCTGGGACACCCCCAAATCCCCCACCCCTCGTGTGTCCCACCCACGGGGCAGTTTTGGGGGTCTTTGGGCTATTTTAGGGTTCCAGATCAGATTTGGGGGGGATCTTTGTGCAGTTTTAGGGGGTCCCAGATGAGATTTGGAGATCCTGGGGCAGTTTGGGGGGTCCCAGGTCAAAGATTTGGGGTCCTGGGGCCATTTTGGGGTCCCAGGTCATCTTGGGGGGTTCCTAGAGCAGATGTTGGGGGTCCCAGGTGAGTTTTGGGGTTCCAGAGGAGATGTTGGCATCCTAGAGCAGGTTTTGGGGTCTCAGGTGAGATTTTGGGGACCCCAGGTGAGAGTTTGGGATCCCAGGTAGGTTTTGGGGTCCCAGATGGGTTTTTAGGGTCCCAGGTGAATTCTGGGGTTGTCAGAGCAGATTTTGGGGGTCCCACGTGGGTTTTGGGGTTCCCAGAGCAGATTTTGGGGTCCCAGGTGGCTTTTGGGGTCTCACTCACCCCTTCATGGCTCGGCTCCCTCGGGCATCAGCGGGGCGGGAGCGGAGCAGCCTCACGGCCTTCAGAGCCCTGCGGGGACAGGGACACGGGGACGTGGGGACAGCAGGGACACGGGGACAGCAGGGACACAGGGACAGGGACACAGGGACGTGGGGACAGCAGGGACATGGGGACAGCAGGGATGTGGGGACATGGGGACACAGGGACAGTGGAGTCAGGGACACCAGAACACAGGGACAGAAGGGTCAGGGACAGCATGACATGGGGACAGTGGGACATGGGGACAGTGGGACACAGGGACATGGGAACAGCGGGGTCAGGGACATTGGGACACTAGGGACATCAGGGTGAGGGACAGCAGGGTCAGGGATGTTGGGAGACAGGGTCAGGGACACCGGGACACAAGGGACACTGGGGTCAGGGACAAAGGGACACTGGGACACAGGGAGACCAGGATATGGGGACACTGGGGTCAGGGACAAAGGGACACTGGGACACAGGGACACCAGGATATGGGGACACTGGGGTCAGGGACAGGACAGGAGCATGGGGATGGGGATAGGACAGGGATGGGGACAGGGACAAGGGGGTGAGGGACAGGACATGGACACAGGATGGGGACAGAGATGGGGATACAGGGACAGGGACATGGCGACAGGGACACAGGGATGGGGATGGCACAGGGACATGGGGGTCACAGGAGGTCAGGGATGGGGACAGGAGCTGGGACAGGACCAGGACAGGACATGGATGGGACACTGGGACGGGACACTGGGATGGGACACTGGGACAGGACACTGGCCATCCTGACCAGACATTGGCCACCATCATGGGACAGTGGCCACGGTGACCTGACACTGGTCACCACCATGGGACAGTGGCCACCACAGCAGGACAGTGACCACTGTGACCAGCCACCAGCCTCCATGGGACACTGGCCACCCTGACCTGACACTGGTCACCATGATGGGACACTGGTCACCACCATGGGACAGTGGTGGCCACGGTGACCTGACACCAATGGGGACCTGGCCACCATGATGGGACAGTGGCCACCACCTGTGACCACAGCCACACCTCCAGGTGCCCCCTCACTGCCCCCTTCCCCCCCAGGTGGCAACGTGTCCCCAAAGCCACACAGCCTGTCCCCAAAGCCACCAGCTCGCCCAGGGGGGCACTTTGGGTCACCCCAAGGTGGCCGTAACCTCCCGCTGTGTGTCCCCAGTGTCACCCCAAGCAGTGACACCACGGCCACCCCAGTGTCACACCGCGGGGAGGGGGGGCTGTCCCTTGTCACCTCCCCCGGGATGAGGAAATGGGGGGGACACCAGGAGGTGACAAGCTGGGGGTCACTGAAAGGGGGGTGACAGATGGGGGACAGTGATGAGGGGGTGACAGTGACACACCCAGAGGGACAAGGACCGGGGAGGGACATTCAGTGGGGTGACAGTGACGGGGGGGGGGACACAAGGAGGGGGTGACAGTGACAGAGCCAGGGAGAGACACAAGGTGGGGGAGTGACAAAACCGGAGGGGGGTGACAGTGACAGAGCTGGGGGGGCAGGAAGGGGGTGACAGAGTGGGGACACACAAAGGGGGGGTGACATGGTGGGGGGGGTGACGCGGGGGGGGGGGTTGGTGACACGGGGGGAGGGGACAGACACGGGGGGGGTGACAAACAGAGGGGTGACAGCGACATAACGGGGACACACACACACGGGGAGGGGGGCGGACAGAGGGGGGGAGGCGACACAAAAAGGGTGACAAAGTGGGGGAGGGTCCACAACGGGGGCGCCACTGCCACGGCGGGGGGTGGGGACGGGACAGACGCAAACGGTGACAAAGTGGGGGGGTGGGGGGGGTGGCGACACTCACGGCGGTGACACCGACACACGGGGGGGGTGGTTACCGAGCGGGGGGGAGGGGACAGCACCGGGGGGTGACAGTGACACCCCGCCGCGCGCGCCTGAGGGGGGGTCACCCCCGCCGCCCTCCCCCCGCCCCTCCCCGCGGGCCCGGCGGGCGCGGCCGCTCCCCCCCCGCCGCCGGGGCTGTGCCGGGGCCGCGGTGCCGCCGTTCCCGGCGGGGTTCGCCCCCCGGGGCCGCCCAGGCCCCCCCGGTACCTCTCGGCCTCGGGCCCTGCGCGCCTTCGGCCCCTTGTCTCGCCATGGGCCCCGCACATGCGCACGGCGCCGCCGCGCCGCCATCTTGGGCTCGGGCGGAAGTTCCCCCCTCACGCGGCCCCGGCCCGGCTTCGCGCCGCCATCTTGGGCCGGGGCGCCGCGCCGCAGCGCCGCGCCGCCATCTTGGCGCCGGGCAGGGCCGCCCTCACGGCCGGGCGCCATCTTAGCGCGCGGCGCTGCGGGCGGCGCCATCTTAGACGGCGAAGGCGCGCGGCGCTTCCGCTGCCCCGCCGCCATCTTGGGTGAGGGCGGCTCCATGTTGGAAGTGGGCGGCGCTCGGTGAGGGCCGCGATGGCGGCGTGGGAAAAGGACCGGGGGCTGCCGAGGGTGAGGGATCCCCGACCCACCCGTCGGTACCGGAGAGGTTTGGGGGATGAGCTCGGAGAGCCCGAGCCGCCTCCGTGGTGAGGCCGCTGTGGGCGCCGCCATGTTGAGGCAAAGATGGCGGCGGTGTAAACAAAGGCCGGGGTTTGTGGCCGGCCTTGTGTGGCCTCAGCGTCACCTCGGTGTCCCCCTGTCCCCGTGGGTCTCTGTCCTCATGTTCCTGTGTGTCTGTGTGCCCAGGTGCCCACAGCCACGTGTTCTCCTGTCCCTGTGTCCCAATGTCCCCATGTCCCCCTGTCCCAGTGTCCCCAAATGACCTCATGTCACAATGTCCCCATGTCTCCCTGTCCCAGTGTCCCCAAAGGTCCTCATGTCCTATGTCCCCAATGTTTCTAAATTAAAAAAGAAATTTTAAAAAAATTAAAATAATAATATTTTTTAAAAATAAATAAATTCGTAAAAAATATTTTAAAATAAATATTCAAATTCAAATTCAAATAAAGTAAAATAAAATCTTAAATTAAATTTAAAACTATAAAATTCAATTTAAATAAAAAATAAAATAAAATCTATAAATAAACACCAACCACCCACCAGCATCTCTGACGCTGGAATTCTCACCTTGGTATTTTTATTATTATCATTTCATTACCATTTCATTCTCACTTTATCATTATTTATTTGCACTCTGCTCTGGGGGGGCCCTGCCCACGCTCAGCGCTCGCACCCCCCCAGGGCTGCCAGGGGGTCCCCGGGGGACCTGGGGGGGTCCCAGGGGGATTTGGGAGGGTCCCAAGGGGATCTGGGGGGGTTCCAGGTGTATTTGGGGGGGTCCCTGGGGGTGCCGGGGGAAATTTTGGGGTTCCCAGGGGGATTTGGGGGGGTCCCGGGAGGGCACGGGCAAAGTGGGGTTTGGGGGGCACCACGGGCACGGCCCGGGCCAGCATCACCCGCGCCCCCAAAATGGGGAGGGGGCGGCGGGAGCTGCGGGGGGGGTCCGGGAGAAGCCCCAGGGATTTGGGGCGCCCGTCCCGGATCGGATCTGGGGGTCCCGGAGGGTCCTGGGATTTGGGGGGCCCAGCCAGGAGCAGCCCCAGGGATTTGGGGCGCCCGTCCCAGGTCGGATTTGGGGGTACCGGGGTGTCCCAGGATTTGGGGGGCTCGGCCAGGATCGGCTCCAGGGGTCTGGGGGTGTCCCAGGATTTGGGGGGCTCGGCCAGGATCGGCTCCAGGGGTCTGGGGGTGTCCCAGGATTTGGGGGGCTCGGCCAGGATCGGCTCCAGGGGTCTGGGGGTGTCCCAGGATTTGGGGGGCTCGGCCAGGATCGGCTCCAGGGGTCTGGGGGTGTCCCAGGATTTGGGGGGCTCCGCCATGATCGGCTCCAGGGATTTGGGGCACCTGTCCCAGATCAGATTTGGGGGTCCAGGGGGGTCCCGGGATTGGGGGGCACCATCCTGGGTCACATTCAGGGGTCTGGGGGGCTCACCCCAGATCGGCTCCAGGGATTTGGGGGTGTCCCAGGATTTGGGGGGCTCACGCCAGATCGGCTCCAGGGGTCTGGGGGGCTCTGAGATTCTGGGGGGCTCATCCTGGATCAGCTTCAGGGATTTTGGGGGCTCATCCCAAGTCGGCTCCAGGGATTTTGGGGGCTCCAGGGGTCCAGGGAGCTCCAGGGATTTGGGGGGATCAGCGTGGATCAGCTCCGGGGGTTTGGGGGGCTCATCCCAAATCAGCTCCAGGGTTTTGGGGGGCTCATCCCGGATCAGTTTTGGGGACCCATCCTGGATCAGCTCCGAGGGCCTGGGGGTCCCCAGGTTTTTGGGGGGCTCGTCCTGGGTCAGCTCCAGGTTTTTGGGGACCAGGGCAGGGGGAGAGGGGGAGCTTGGGGTGGTCCCAGGGGCGACACCAGCCCCGTCTGGGACCCCCCTGGGAACAGACCCCGGGGCTGGGGGCTTGGGGGGCTCTTGGGGGGGCTCAGCCAGGGGTGGGGCTGGAGGAGACCCCCCTAAATCCCGGGGATCCCCCTCCCCCAGGATGAGGGGCTGGGATCCAGCTCCATCTGCACCCCCATTCCCAGCGGGACCCCCGAGCCCTCCTCCCTCACCCCACACCCCCGTCCTGGGGCTGGGGTCTCCCTCTGCAGCCCCCTCCCCATGGGGCTGCTGGGGGGGTCCCCCCACTCCTGGACCATCCTTTTCTGGGGGTGTTTGGGCCAGAATCTCTGGGATTTCGGGGGTCTCCGGGATCTCCGGGATCTCTGGGATCTCCAGGACTTTTGGACTCCCCAGGATCTCTGGCATCTCCAGGATTTTTGGGGTCTCTGGGATCCCTGGGATCTCTGGGATCTCCAGGTTCTCCAGGACTTTTAGGATTTTTGTGGTCTCTGGGATCTCTGGGATCTCCAGGATCTCTTGGTTCTCTGGGATCTCCAGGAGTTTTGGGATTTTTGGGGTCTCTGACATCTCTGGGATCTCCAGGATTTTTGGGATCTCTTCGTTCTCTGGGATCTCCAGGATTTTTGGGGTCTCTGACATCTCTGGGGTCCCTGGGATTTCTGGGATCTCCGGGATCTCCGGGATCTCCGGGCTCTCCAGGATCTCTGGGTTCTCCAGGGTCTCCAGGGCTGTCCCCTCGCCCGGGGGTCCCTCGGGGGTCCCCAGGGGGCTGAGCTCGTCGTGGGCACTCAGGAAGATTTCGTCGGGGTCGGAGTCGGGCTCGGAGGCGCCGGGGGCCAGGAAGAACATGTCCTGCTCCGTGCACTCCTCGATGGACAGGTAACTGTCGGGCTGCTCCGCCCAGCACTCACCTGGCTGAGGGGGGGGACATGGATGGGACCCCCAGGCACGCCGGGAAACGCGGGTGGGTTCACTGTGTCCCCCTGTCCGTCCCATCCCATCCCACTGATCCCATTGATCCCATCCCATCAATCCCATCCCAACCCATTGATCCCACTGATCCCATCCCAATGATCCCATTGATCCATTGATCCCATCCCAATGATCCCATTGATCCATTGATCCCATCTCACTGATCCCATTGATCCCATTGATCTGATCCCATTGATCCCATTGATCCTATCAATCCTATCCCATTGATCCCATTGATCCCATCCCAATCCCATCCCATTGATCCCATTGATCCCATTGATCCCACCCCATCCCATCCCATTGATCCCATCCCATCAATCCCACCCCAATCCCATTGATCCCATCCCACCCCATAGATCCCATCCCATCATTCCCACCCCAATCCCATTGATCCCATCCCATTGATCCCATTGATCCCATCCCATTGATCCCATTGATCCCATCCCATCCCATCCCATCCCATCCCATTAATCCCACCCCAATCCCATTGACCCCTCCCTCCTCCCCCAGTCCCATCCATCCCCAAATCCCGGGAATGCCGCCGGCTGCTCACGTTCATGAACCCGCTCTCCATCCCTTCCTCCACGGCCGGGAACCCGTCCCCGATCCCAGGGGTCCCATCCTCGATCCCGAGTGTCCATTCCTCGATCCCGAGGGTCTCATCCTCGATCCCGGGGGTCCCATCCTCGATCCCGGGGGTCTCATCCTCGATCCCGGGGGTCCCATCCTCCATCCTGAAGGTCTCATCCCCGGTGCCGGGGCTCCCCGCCGCCTCCGTGTCCCCGCCGCCCTCCAGCCACGTCTCGGGGCCATCCAGGAAGGCGAAGGAGTCGCGGAGCTCCAGGGAGAGCCGGGTCTGCTCCACTTCTTCTGCGGGGAGAGCCGGGAGCGCTCGGTACCGGCGCCCACCTCATCCCGGTGTCCCCGTGATTCTGGTGTCCCTCAGTCCCGGTGTCCCCCAATTCTGGTGTCCCGCCAATCCCGGTGTCCCCACAGATCCTGGTGTCCCCCCTAACTCAGTATCCCCCCTATCCTGGTGTCCCCTCTATCCCAGTGTCCCCCAATCCCGGTGTCCCCCAATCCCAGTGTCCCCCGATCCCAGTGTCCCCCAATTCTGGTGTCCCGCCGATCCTGGTGTCCCCTCTATCCTGGTGTCCCCCTTATCTCAGTATCTCCCCTATCCCAGCGTCCCCTCTATCCCAGTGTCCCCCAATCCCGGTGTCCCCTCTATCCCAATGTCCCTCTGATCCTGGTGTCCCTCTAATCCTGGTGTCCCCATGATCCTGATGTTCCCTAATCCCAGTGTCCCCCAATCACAATATCCCCCTTATCCCGATGTCCCCCCAATCCCGGTGTCCCCCGTTCTCAGCGTCCCCGTGATCCCAGTGTCCCCCAGTCCCGGCGTCCCCCAGTCCCGGTGTCCCCTCTACCCCGGTGTCCCCCCAGTCCCGGTGTCCCCGCGGTCCCTCAGAGGTCCCCACCGCGGGGTCTCACCGGAGCGGGGCCGGGGCTCCGGGGCGGGCTCGGGGGCGCTGCCGGGGCTCTGTTCCCGTTCCAGCGCGGGGCACGGGAGCCCGCGGGTGAGGCGGGACAGGTTGGAGGTGATGTGGAAGGGGACGGTGACCGAGAAGGGGCCCGAGATGTGCAGCCCCGCGCATTTCTCGGCGCGGGAGCGGCCGCCGACCCCCGGCCCCGGCCGCGGGGCTTTGGGGGTGGTGGGCTCCGATTTGGTGCTGCTCTCGGCCGCCGCTTCCAGCGGCTCCTCCAGGCTCTCGTCCAGCTCCGGGGGCGGCTCCGGGGCCGCGGGGGTCTCGTCCGAGCTGTGCTGCCGCTGCGGCCGCAGCTTCACCGACAGCTTCGGCAGCAGCCGCGCCGCCTCCGGGCCTGCGGACGGGCGCGTCCGGAACGGGCCCGGGGGTACCGGGGGTACCGGGGGGATCACGGGGAGCGGGGGGATCCTGGGGTGTGGGGTCAGAGGGACAATCCCCAGGGGACAGAGGGACAGTCCCATGAGGACAGAGGGACAATCCCATGAGGACGGAGGGACAATCTCAAGGGATGGAGGGACAATCCTGAGGGCTCAGAGGGACAATTCCTGAGAGGACAGAGAGACAATCCCAGGGGTCAGAGGAAAAATCCCGTGGGGAAAGAGGGACAATCTCCAGGGTACAGAGAGACAAGTCCTGAGGGATTAGAGGGACAATCTCAAAGGGACAGAGGGACAATTCCATGGGGACAGAGGGACAATTCCTGAGGGGACAGAGGGACAGGTCCTGAGGGATTAGAGGGACAATCTTGAGGGGACAGAGGGACAATCCCATGAGGACAGAGGGACGGTTCCTGAGGGGACAGAGGGACAATCCCAAGGGGACAGAGGGACAATTTTATGAGGACAGAGGGACAATCTTGAGGGGACAGAGGGACAATCCCATGGGGTTGGAGGGACAATCCCCAAGGGACAGAGGGCCCCCCTTACCGGAGGGGCCGGAGCTGAGCGAGTCCATGCTCTTGGCCGGCCGCAGAGTGACCTTCCCACACTTCTCTGGGAATGGGGCAGGAGAAGGGGATTTGGGGGATTTGAGGGGATTTGGGGACACACCCCCTGCCCCCCCAGTCCATGGGATCTCCCTGAATTCCCACCTTTCTCCTCCGCCTTCCCCGATTTCCGCTTGGCCTCGTGCCCGGAGCGGCCCAGGTTGAAGATGGATCTCCACTTCTTGGCCTTGAGGGAGCCCTTGCTCCTGTGGGGACACCTGGGGTACACCTGGGCACACCTGGGGGGCACCTGGGATACACCTGGGGGCACCTGGGCACAGCTGGGGGAACCTGGGGGCACTTGGGATATACCTGAGGGTACCTGGGATACAGCTGGGGGGCACCTGGGATACACCTAGGGGGCACCTGGGATATACCTGGGCACATCTGAGGGCACCTGGGCACACCTGGGATATATCTGGGCATGCCTGGGGGTGCCTGGGCGCACCTGGGCACACCTGGGGGCACCTGGAATACACCTGGGCACACCTGGGATATACCTGGGGACACCTGGGGACACCTGGAATACACCTGGGACACATCTGGGGACACCTGAGGGCACCTGGGATACACCTGAGGGTACCTGGGCACACCTGGCCACACCTTGAGGGACACCTGGGGGGCACCTGAACACACCTGGGGCCGCCTGGGTCGCAGTGAGTTGGGTTTGGGGGTCCCTGAGGGTCCCCAGGGTGGGTTGGGCGTGTCACCTGTGCCCAGGTGGCCGCAGGTGGCCGTACCTGTGCTCGCTGAGCTCGATGATGGTGTGGTAGGGCCGCATCTGGGGGGGGCCATCGCCCTGGCTCAGCGCGGCCGGGACGTGCAGGGGGGGGACACCCCCAGGCAGGAGCAGCGAGCGACGGGGACTGTCCCCACCTGGGACCCCAAAATGGGACAGAGTCACCTCAGGTACCCCAAAATGGGACAGGGTCACCTCAGGGACCCCAAATGGGACAGAGTCACCTCAGGTACCCCAACCTGGGACCCCAAAATGGGACAGGGTCACCTCAGGGACCCAGAGACCCCAGCCTGGGACCCCAAAACGGGACAGGGTCACCTCAGAGACCCCAGATGGGACAATGTCACCCCAGAGACCCCAGCCTGGGACCCCAAAACGGGACAGGGTCACCTCAGAGACCCCAACCTGGGATCAGGGAGTGACATGGGGACAGTCCCCACCTGAGACCCCAAATGGGACAGTGTCACCTCAGAGACCCCAGTCTGGGACCCCAAAATGGGACAGGGTCACCTCAGAGACCCCAGATGGGACAATGTCACCCCAGAGACCCCAACCTGGGACCCCAAAACGGGACAGGGTCACCTCAGAGACCCAAAATGGGACAGGGTCACCTCAGACACCCCAGCCTGGGATCAGGGAGTGACATGGGGACAGTCCCCACCTGAGACCCCAAATGGGATGACAGTGTCATCTCAGGGACCCAAAATGTGACGGTGTCACCTCACCTCCACCTTGGAGACTCCCAAAAACGGGGCGTTAACGTTCCCTGGGACTCCCAATGTCCCCTTGGGACCCCCGCACAAGGTCAGGGGGGACTCCCCACCTGGAGACCCCAAAAAGGTGTCCCCGCAGTGTCCCCCTGATGCCTCTGTGGTGTCCCCCCAATGTCCCTGCAGTGTCCCCCCGATATCCCACAGTGTCCCTGCAGCGTCCCCAGGATGTCCCCGCAGCGTCCCTGCCTGGGAGCGGCGCGTCCCCGAAGAGCTGCTCCACGTGTGTGAGGATGAACTCCACCACGATGGACTGCACGCGCACCTCCATGAACGCCGCCGTGCCGTTGAACCCCGAGGCCTCGATGTCCCTCGAGCTGGGGACAGCGGGGTCACCTCAGGGTGAGGGGACAGCGGGGTCACCGGGGGTGAGGGGACAGCGGGGTCACCGGGGGTGAGGGGACAGCGGGGTGACTGGGGGTGACGGGACAGCGGGGACAGTGGGGTCAACATCGAGGTGAGGGGACAGCAGGGCACATATGGGATGGAGGGTGATGGGGCTGAGGGTGACAGGGGTGACAGTGACAGAGCTGAGGGTGACAGGGCTGAGGGTGACAAGGATGAAGGTGACAGGGCTGAGGGTGACGGTGACAGGTGACAGTGACAGGGGTGTGACAAGACTGAGGGTGACAAAGGAGTGAGGGTAACAGGACTGATGTGATAGTGACAGGTGACAGTGACAGGGCTCAGGGTGACAGGACTGAGGGTGACAGGGCAGGCAGGGGTGACAATGACGGGGCTGGCAGTGACAGGGGACAGGTGACTGGACTGACATCAACAGGTGACAGTGACAGGTGACAGATACAGGTGACAGCAACAGGGCTGAGGGTGACAGAACTGAGGGTGACAGGGCTGGCAGGGGTGACAATGACAGGGCTGGCAGTGACAAGTGACAGCGACAGGTGACAGATACAGGTGACAGCAACAGGGCTGAGGGTGACAAGACTGAGTGTGACAGGGCTGACAGTTACAGGGCTGGCAGTGACTGGACTGACAGCGACAGCGACAGGTGACAGCGACAGGTGCCAGGTGACAGCGACAGGTGCCAGGTGGCACTGCCAGGTGCCAGGTGCCCCTCACCGCAGCAGGTTGGGCGCCCAGACGATGGCCAGGTTCCTGGCGTGCATGTTGGTGCGCCCGCTGTGCGCCGCCATGCGCAGCAGGTGCCGCATCAGGAACTCCAGCGTCCTGCGACAGCGCCACACCTCAGTGCCACACCTCAGTGCCACACCTCAGTGCCACGCCTCAGTGCCACGCCTCAGTGCCACGCCTCAGCGTCACATCTCAGCGCCATGCCCACATCTCAGCGCCACACCTCAGTGTCACACCTCAGTGCCACACCTCAGTGTCACACCTCAGTGTCACACCTCAGTGCCACACCTCAGTGTCACACCTCAGTGCCACGCCTCAGCGCCACGCCTCAGCGCCACACCTCAGTGCCACACCTCAGCGCCACACCTCAGCGCCACACCTCAGTGCCACACCTCAGTGCCACCCCCACACCTCAGTGCCACCCCCACACCTCAGTGCAACGCCTCAGTGCCACGCCTCAGTGCCACACCTCAGTGCCACACCTCAGCGTCACATCTCAGTGCCACGCCTCAGCGCCACGCCTCAGTGCCACGCCTCAGTGCCACACCTCAGTGCCACACCTCAGTGTCACGCCTCAGTGCCACGCCTCAGTGCCACACCTCAGTGCCACACCTCAGCGCCACACCTCAGCGCCACACCTCAGTGCCACGCCTCAGTGCCACACCTCAGCGTCACACCTCAGCGCCACACCTCAGCGCCACACCTCCGTGCCATGCCCACACCTCAGTGCCACACCTCAGTGCCACGCCTCAGTGCCACACCTCAGCGCCATGCCCACACCTCAGCGCCGCACCTCAGCGTCACACCTCAGCGCCACACCTCAGTGTCACACCTCAGTGCCACGCCTCAGCGCCACACCTCAGTGCCACACCTCAGTGCCACCGCCCGGGGGACACCACCCCGGGGATGTCCCCACCCCTCTCACCTGTAGTGAGGTGCCGGCAGCTCCTTCAGCACCTCCTTGATCTTCACCAGCCGCGCCTCCTCCATCTGGATGGCCACAGCATCCTGTGGGGACAGCACGGTGACGGGGGCCACCCGCCGCCCTGGCGACACTCTGGGGACACGTGGGGACAGGGACTCACGGCGAACTTGTCGTAGAGCTGGTAGGTGAGCAGGGGATTGGGCAGCTCACGGCAGTAGGCCTTGCACAGGGAGCTGACGCAGTGAACGTCCTGCAGGTAAACGTCCCGCGACAGGTCCGGGCTGCGCTGCGCCTCGAACTCCTGCCTGGGACCGGGAATTGGGGTTTGGGAATTGGGGATTTGGGGTTTGGGGTCTGGGGTTTGGGGATTGGGGTTTGGGGTTTGGGAATTGGGGTTTGGGGTCTGGGCTGCGCCGCGCCTCAAACTCCTGCCTGGGATCGGGAATTGGGGTTTGGGATTTGGGGTCCAGGCTGAGCTGCACCTTGAACTGCCTGGGGTGGGGATTTGGGGTTTGGGATTGGGATTTGGGGTTTGGGGTTTGGGATTGAGGTTTGGGGTTTGGGATTGGGGGTTTGGGGTTTGGCATTGGGATTTGGGGTTTGGGATTGGGACTGGGGATATTGGATTGGGGTTCGGGCTGTGCTGCTCCTCAAACTCCTGCCTGTGGTGGGGATTTGGGGTTTGGGAATTGGGGTTTGGGATTGGGATTTGGAAATGGGGATTGGGGTCTGGGCTGCGCTGTGCCTCGAACTCCGGCCTGGGGTTTGGGATTTGGGGTTTGGGGTTTTGGGATTTGGTGTTTGGGGTTTTGGATTGGGGATATGGGAATATGGGACTGGGGTCCGGGCAATTCTGGGTTGCCCCAGGAACAGGGGAGAAAAGCACCCAGAGAAGGAAGCAGGGGACGGAAAAACTTCCCCGGGGAAAGTGAAAGAGAACGGGCAGGGAAAACCCCAAAAGCAATAAAGAGGGAAAAAGGGAAGGAAAGGAGCAGGGGAAGAGGGGCCAGAGTGGGATGGGGGAAGGGAAGGGGCCGGGGGAGGGAGGATGGACCCATCCCCCCCCCTCCCCGTCCCCGTCAGCCCGAGTCCAGTCCCATCCCTGCTTCCACCTTTTCTCATCCCATTCCTGTCCCCTCCCTCCCGCCCTCTCAGTCCCGGCATCCTCCAGACTCCACCCCCATCCCATCCCATCCCATCCCATCCCATCCCATCCCATCCCCGATCCCAATCTCAATCCCGATTCCATCTCATTGATCCCATCCCATCCTGTCCCTGATTCCAATCCCAATCCCATCCCGATCCTATTCCCATCCCAATCCTGATCCCAATCCCATCCCATCTCATCCTGATCCCGTCGATCCCATCCCATTGATCCCATCCCATTGATCCCATCTCATCCCATTGATCCCATCCCATTGATCCCATCTCATCCCATTGATCCCATCCCATCCCACTGATTCCATCCCATCCATATCCTGATCCCAATCCCATCCCATCCCATCCCATCCCAATCCCGTCCCCAATCCCATCCCGTCCCCATCCCCGTCCCGCTGACCGCAGCCGCTGTGTGTTGGAGGACACCCCGGACAGGCGGTAGATGCCATCGACCACCCCGTGCTGCTCCACGAACTCCGTGCAGCTCCGGAGCACCTGCGGCACTGCGGGACACGGCCCGGCCGCGCGGGGCCCCGGTGAGCCCCATCACACCCGATCCCAGTGATCCCTGATCCCATGGGATCCCAGAGCCCATCACATGTGATCCCAGTGATCCCTGATCCCATGGGATCCCACAGATCCCAGCCCCACAGGGTCCCGGTGAGCCCTGATCCCATGGGATCCCAGAGCCCATCACACGGGATCCCACTGAGCCCGATCCCACAGGGTCTGAGTGAGCCCCATCCCACGGGATCCCACTGATCCCGGATCCCATGGGATCCCACTGAGCCCAGCCCCGCGGGGTCCTGGTGAGCCTGGATCTCATGGGATCCCACTGAGCCCCATCCCATGGGATCTTACTGATCCCAAATCCCACAGGGTCACTGGTTCCCAAGGGATGAGGCCACGAAACCCACAGGGATGGGGCCACCAACCCCACAGGATGAGGCCATCAAATCCCAATAAATGAGGATACCAACTCCACCAGGATTAGGCCACCACATCCCAAAGGACGGAGCCACCAAATCCTGAGGACCAGGGCCACCAAATCCACAGGGATGAGGCCACCAAATCCCAAAGGATGGAGCCACCAAATCCACAGAGATGAGGCCACCAAATCCGCAAGGATGAGGCCACCAAATCGTAAGAAATGAGGACACCAACTCCACCAGGATGAGGCCACCACATTCCAAAGGATGGAGCCACCCTCTCCAGAAGGACAGAGTCACCAAATCCAAAGAGATGAGGCCACCAGATCCACAGGGATGAGGCCACCAAATCCCGAGGAACAGGGCCACCAAATCCAAAAGGATGGAGCCACCAAATCCACAGGGTTGGAGCCACCAAATCCGCGGGGATGAGGCCACCAAATCCAAAAGGATGGAGCCACCAAATCCGCGGGGATGAGGCCACCAAATCCCAAAGGACGGAGCCACCAGCCCCAAGGCGCAGACCCCGCCACCCCTGAGGCCCAACCCCCCTGAGATTGGAGCACCAGCGACCTCCAACCCCCCCAAATCCCGGCCGAGCCCCGGTGGCCACGACGCTTCCTGGAGCCCCGGTGACGCAACGGGTGGCGCAAGTCCCCTCCGAGTCCCCTCCGGGGCCCCTTCCCCACTTCCCCAGGTGGCCCTGGTGGCCCCCGGGGGGCTTGGGGGGGGTCGGGCAGGGTGGTGGCACTCACCGTCCTGCCCCGAGCGCTGGAGATGCTCTTGGAGGTCGCAGCCGAAGAGCCGCTCCCGGGAGCCGCCCTTGCGCCTCGCCCGCTGCCGGGCCTTGAGCGCCAGGGACATGGGGACACGGGGGACACGGCCGGGGACAGCGCGGGGGACACGGCCGGGGACGCGGGGGCCACGCCAGGGGGGTCCCGGCGCTGTCCCCGCGGGGGTGGCAGGAAGGCAGAGGCCGCGCTCGAGGCGCTTCCTGCTCCCCGCGGCCACAGCGAAACCACAGCGAGGGCGGGGACGCCTGCGCACACGCGTGTGCAAGGGGCACGCCCTGGGGACAGGGGACACGGGAGTGTGCGAGGGGCACGCCCTGGGGACACCTGAGTGTGCAAGGGACAGGCCTGGGGACACCCGAGTGTGCGAGGGACACCTGAGTGTGCGAGGGACAGGCCTGGGGACACCTGAGTGTGCAAGGGACACCTGAGTGTGTGAGGGACAGGCCTGGGGACACCCGAGTGTGTGAGGGACACCTGAGTGTGTGAGGGGCACACCCTGGGGACAGGGGACACCTGAGTGTGCAAGGGACGCGCCCTGGGGACACCTGAGTGTGCAAGGGACGCGCCCTGGGGAGGGGGACAGGCCAATGTGCGCGACACACCTGGAATCACTTGGGCACATCTGGGGGCATTTGACCACACCTGGGGACACACCTGGGGACATCTGGGCACACCTGGGGGCATCCTTGCACACCCCCTTGCACACTCCCCTGCCTCCCCCCCAGCTCACCTGCACCCCCAGCCCCACCCCAGCCACTCCACCAGGCCACCCCCAGTGTCACCCCTGTGTCACCCCCGTGTCACGCCCGTGTCACGCCCATGTCACCCCCGCGTTACCTGTGTCACCCATATATCACCTGGGTGTCACTGTACCAACTGCATGTCACCTCCATGTCTCAGTGTCACCTGTGTGCCACCTGTCTCACCCCCATGTCACCCACGTGTCCCAGTGTCACCCCCATGTCACCCCTGTGTCACCCACATTACCTGCCTCACCCGTGTGTCTCTGTGTCACCCCCGTGTCACCTGTGTGTTACTGTGTCACCCCCGTGTCTCGGTGTCACCCATGTCACCTGTGTGTCTCAGTGTCACCCCCAGGTCACCGTGTCACCCATGCCATCTCCGTGTCACCCACGTCACCTGTGTCACCTGTGTGTTACCGTGTCACCCGTGTGTCTCAGTGTCACTCCCATGTCACCTCCGTGTCACCCACACTACCCATGTCACCTGCGTGTCTCGGTGTCACCCCCATGTCACCGTGTCACCCATGCCATCCCCGTGTCACCCACGTCACCTGTGTCACCTGTGTGTTACCGTGTCACCCGCATGTCTCGGTGTCCCCCCAGCGTCCCCAATGTCCCCAAGGTGTCACACACAGGTCCCAGTCCCGCGGGTCCTTTATTTACAGGGTCTATACACGGCTGTACAGCCCCTCCCCCACCCGGGAGAGGGGACACGGCTGTCCCCAGTGCCACCACACCATGGGAAAGGGGACACGGCTGTCCCCAGTGCCACCACAGCCCGGGGAGAGGGGACACGGCTGTCCCCAGTGCCACCACACCATGGGAGAGGGGACACAGCTGTCCCCAGTGCCACCACATCATGGGAGGGGAGACACAGCTGTCCCCAGTGCCACCACAGCCCGGGGAGAGGGGACAGGGCTGTCCCCAGTGCCACCACACCATGGGAGAGGGGACACGGCTGTCCCCAGTGCCACCACAGCCCGGGGGCTTGGGGGGACACCGGGGCTCCCTGGTGTCACCACAAGTGTCCCCAGCCCATGGTTGGGTGGCACCTGGAGACAGGAGCTTGTCCCCAATCCTGTGACAGCACGGAGATGGCACTTGGGGACCAGAGTCCATCCCTGACCCCACACCAGCAGGGAGGGGACACCTGGGGACAGGAGCTTCTCCTGGGGCTCGTCCCCAAGCCTGTGATGGCAGGGAGGTGACACTTGGGGACCAGAGTCCATCTCTGAAGCAGGGAGGTGGCACTTGGGGACCGGAGAATGTCCTTGAGCTCGGTGGTGTCCCCAAGGTGACACCTGGGGACCGGAGAATGTCCTTGAGCTCGGTGGTGTCCCCAGCTCCATGTGCCAGCAGGGAGGTGACGCCTGGGGACCGCAGCCAGTCCTGGGGCACTGTCCTTGTCCCCAGCCCCACACCAACAGGGAGGTGACAGTTCTGGGGCACTGTCCCTGTCCCCACACCAGCAGGGAGGTGACACAGTCCTGGGGCACTGTCCTTGTCCCCAGCCCCACACCAGCAGGGAGGTGACACCAAGGACCAGTGTCCATCTTGACCCCACACCAGCAGGGAGGTGACACCCGGGGACTGAAATCCATCCTTGACCCCACACCAGCAGGGAGGTGACACAGTCCTGGGGCACTGTCCTTGTCCCCAGCCCCACAGCAGCAGGGAGGTGACACTTGGGGACCAGAGTCCATCTTGACCCCACAGCAGCAGGGAGGTGACACTTGGGGACCGTAGCAGAGGGGACAGAGCCGAGTGGGCACGGCGGGGGGGCTGGCTGTCCCCAGGTGTCCCCAGGTGTCCCCAGGTGTCCCCCCGGGGCCCGGCTCACACCAGGTGGCCGCGGCCGTTGATGTAGATGCCGTTGGAGCTGGGCTTGGCCTGCAGCATCCCGTTCTCCTGCACAAAGTGCGTCATGGCCGCCTTGATGGGGTCCCCCCCGCTGCCCCCACCCTCCTCTTCCTCCTCCTTGGGCTCCTTCCCGCCGGGCGGCGGCGGCACCGCGGGGACAGCGGGGACAACGACGGGGACGTCGGTCTGCGTCTCGATCTCCCGCACCGTGGAGAGCGTGGAGTAACTGCGGCCCTCGGGCTCCTCGCTCTGGGGACAAGGGACAAGGGACGCGTCAGGGGTGCCACTGGGCATGGGGTGGATTTTGGTGGGGACATGGGGACCAATGGGGACATGAGGACTGTGGGGACATGGGGACTGTGGGGATATTGTACCATGGGGACATGGGGACATGGCATTGATGGGGACACAGGAACCAGTGGGATGTCCCCATGGGCACTGATGGGGACCAGTGGGGACATTGGAACCATGGGGACCAATGGGGACCATGGGGACCAGTGGGGACATGGGGACCATGGGGACATTGGAACCATGGGGACCATGGGGACCAGTGGGGACACAGGCACTGCTGGGCACACAGGGACCAATGGGGTCCATGGAGACCAATGGGGACATGGGGACCATGGGGACATGGGGACCAATGGGGACCATGGGGACATGGGCACTGATGGGGACACAGACACTGCTGGGGACATGGGTACCACCAGGGACGTGGCCGCCATGGGGACACAGGGATCAGTGGGGACATGGCCACCATGGGGACATGATCAGAACAAGGACATGGACAGGGACATCAGCGGGGACATGGCGGGGGCGGGGCAGGTGATTTGGGCACCATGGGGACATCACTGTGGGGAACATGGGTGCCACTGGGGCCAGGAGTGTCACTGGGGCCAGGGACATTCCCAGGAACACGGTGACCTCGTGTCCCCTGGTGTCCCCCGTGTCTCACCATGGCGGAGCAGATGCTGGTGCCACGCAGGCTGTCCCCCCTCAGGCTGTCCCCCCTCAGGCTGTCCCCTCGCAGGCTGTCCCCTCGCAGGCTGCCCTGGCGACTCTCCGTCCGCAGCTGCAGCGTCTCCTCCAGCTGGGACAGGCTGGTCAGCACCCAGGACACCCCGGACACCCCACGGACACCCCAACGTCTGACCCCATGGACACCCCACGGACACCCCAATGTCTGACCCCATGGACACCCCACGGACACACCATGGACACCCCAATGTCTGACCCCATGGACACCCCACGGACACCCCAATGTCTGACCCCATGGACACCCCATGGACACACCATGGACACCCCAATGTCTGACCCCATGGACACCCCATGGACACCCCAAAGTTTGGCCCCATAGACACCCCAAGGACACACCATGGATACCCCATGGATTCCCCCAGTTTGATTCCATGGAGACCCCATGGATATCGCAAAGTCTGAACCCATGAACGCCCAATGGACACCCCATGGACATCCCAAAGCCTGACCCCATGAACATTCCATGGACACCCCGTGGATACCCCAAAGTTTGACCCCATAGACAACCCAAGGACACCCCATGGACACCCTATGGACACCCCAAGGACACTCCAAGGACACCCCACAACCCAACCCAAGCCCCCCTTCTTTGGGCACCCCGAGCTCCCCAAACCCCCCCCACCCCAAGCCCCCCCCGGTCCCCCCCGTTTCCGTGTCCCCACCTGTGCCCGGGGGTCGCTGCTGTGGCTGGAGTGGAGCCTCCGGATGGAATTTTCCCGGGTCAGCGTCAGCTCCTCCTCGCTGGGGACACAGGGGACACTCAGCACCCCTGTGTCATCCCCCCGTGTGCCCACAGGTCCTGCTGGGTCCTTCTGTGTCCCCCCCTGTCCTCCCTTGTCCCGCTCTGTCCCCCGTGTCCCTCATGTCCTGCCATGTCCTCTGTGTCTATCCCATGTCCCCATGGTGTCCCCATCGTGTCCCCCTGCATCTTCCATGTCCTTGTGTCCACCCTGTCCCCCACATCCCCCATGTCCCTCATGTTCCCAAGTCCCCCCATGTACCTGTGTCCCCCAGTGTCCTCCCATGTCCCCCAATGTACCCCATGTCCATCCATGTTCCCATGCCCCCTGTGTCCCCATGTCCCACAGTGTCCCCCCCATGTCCTTGTGTCCCTCCATGTCCCCATATCCCCTGTGTCCCCATGTACCCCTATGATCCCCATGTCCCTCATGTCCCCCTGTCCCCATACACCCTCATACCTACCATGTCCCACCATGTCCCCTGTGTCCCCATGTCCCACCATGTCCCCTATGCCCATCCATGTCCCCATGTCCCCTGTGTCCCCATGTCTCTCCATGTACCTGTGTCCCCCCCATGTCCCCCCCGCCCCGTGTCCCCATGTCCCCTGTCCCCTCCCTTACTACTTCTCGGAGATGCGCTGTGTCTTGCGTTTGTGGTACAGGGTCATGACCACCACGACGATGACGAGGACGCAGAGCAGGACGGCGGCGATGACCCCGACCACCACCACCGAGGCCGACACCAGGTCCACGCGGCGCACCGTGTCCTCTGCAGGCACCCACAGGGGTCAGGGGCACCCCGAAACAAGGGAGACCCCAAAACAGGGGTCAGGGGACACCCCAAATCGGGGGGACACCTCACGGGGTCAGGGGGCACCCCAAACAGAGGGAGACCTCAAAGAGGGCCAGGGGGACACCACAAAGACAGGAGATACCTCCAAGGGGTCAGAGGACATCCCAAAGATGAAGGAGACCTCAAAAAGGGTCAGGGGGACACACCCTAAGGTGGGGGGGACACCCCAAAGAGAGAGCAGACCTCAGAGAGGGTCAAGGGGGGACACCCCAAGTGGGGGAGACCTCATGGATGAGTGGGGGAGACCATGGATGGACAAGTCCGTGGACGGGCAGATGGATGGACAGATGGACGGACAGATGGATGAGTCCATCCACGGATGGACGGAGGAGTGTCCATGGATGGACGGACTGACAAAGACATCCAGGGGTGGGATGATGGACAGATGGATGGATGGACAAGCCCATGGACGGTGGGTGGGTGGGTGACCAGTGGGTGGGGATGGACAGTGAGAGGTGTCAGAGGATGGACGGATGGACGGATGGATGGACGGACGGACGGACGGACGGACGGACGGATGGATGGATGGATGGATGGATGGATGGATGGATGGATGGATGGATGGATGAATAAGCAGGAATCTGGAGGCATGACCAGATGGGTGAGTGGACAGAAGGGTGGAGGAGTGGACGGAAGGACGAAGGAGTGGACAGAAGGATGGATGAGGGGATGGAAGGACAGATGAGTGGACAGCAGGGCGGGTGAGGGAACGGCAGAGTGGGTGAGTGGACAGAAGGATGAAGGAGTGGACAGAAGGGTGGAGGAGTGGACAGAAGGGCTGATGAGTGGACAGAAGGACAGAGGAGTGGACAGAAAGGCTGATGAGTGGACAGAAGGACAGAGGAGTGGACAGAAAGGCTGATGAGTGGACAGAAGGACAGAGGAGTGGACAGAAAGGCTGATGAGTGGACAGAAGTGTGGATGAGTGGACGGAAGGGTGGAGGAGTGGACAGCAGGGCAGGTGAGGGGACAGAAGGACGGATGAGTGGACGGAAGGGCGGATGAGGAGATGGAAGGGCAGGTGTGAGCAGGCAGTGAGTAAAGCTGGGCTGGATGAGCACGCGATGAGTGGATGGGCGTGGAAGAGGGATGGACCTTGGTGGGATGGGCACGGGATGGGAGGAGCAGAGGAAGGAGGGACAGACGGGTGGATGAGTGAATGAATGGATGAACAGATGAGTGGACAGAGGGATGGGTGGATGGATGGACGGATGGATGGACAATGGATGGACAATGGATGGATGGATGGATGGATGGATGGATGGATGGATGGATGGATGGATGGATGGATGGATGGATGGATGGATGGATGGAAAAGTGGATGGTCAGATAAACAGACAGATGGACATACAGAGAGATGCAGAAACCAAGCCCCCTGTCCCTGTCCCCACCTGTGGCGCGTCCCCGGATGCTGACGTTGGCCCGGGCCTCCTTGGCAGCCACTCGGTTGGACACTCGGCACACGTAGTCACCAGCATCGGCCACGGCCAGCGGCCGCTGGAACAGCAGCGTGTCCCCCTTGACCCTGACACCCGCGGGCAGCGGCGCGTCCACCCTGCGGGGACAGCTCGGTGTCAGCCCCGGCGACAGCCACGGTGACAACCGTAGTGACAATCCCCGGTGTCAGCCCTGGTGTCAGCCCCGGTGACAGCTTCCAGTGACAGCCCCGGTGACAACCCTCGGTGACTACCCCAGAGCCAGCCCCCAGTGACAGCCCCCATAACAGCCCTGGTGACAGCCCCCAGTGACAGCCCTGGTGACAGCCCCCACTGATCCCTCCCGGTGACAGCCCTGGTGACAGTCCCGGTGTCAGCCCCAGGGACATCTCCCACTGACAGCCCCCATAACAGCCCTGGTGACAGCCCCCATAACAGCCCTGGTGGCATCTCCTGGTGACAACCCTTGGTGACTGCCCTGGTGTCAGCCCCTGGCAATAACCCCAGTGACACCCTCTGGTGACAGCCCTTGGTGACACCCCCCAGTGGCATCTCCCAGTGACACCCCTGGTGACAACCCTTGGTGACTGCCCCTGGTGTCAGCTCCAGTGACAGCCCCCAGTGACAGCCCCAGGTGACAACCCTCAGTGACATCTCCCCATGACAGCCCCCAGTGACAACCCCAGGGACATCTCCTGGTCACAGCCCCAGTGACGGCCCCAGTGACACCCCCCAGTGACACTCCCCGGTGACAGCCCCGGCCTGCCCGGGCGGTGCCGGTGCCATCGGTGCCATCAAAGCCGCCGTGCCGGTTCCCACGGGTGCCGCCCAGCCGGGGCCTGCCCGGGCACGCGGCACTGCCAGGCCCAGCCACGGCGGCACCGGCACCGGAATGGCACGGGCGGGGGCAGGACTGGGGGTGGGGAGGTGGGACAGGGACGTGACAGGGACAGGGAGATGTGACAGGGACAGGGGGACACAGCAGGGACAGTGGATGTGACAGGGGGATGTGGAAGGGACAAGGGGACACAACAGGAACAAGGGCACAGGGACATGGCAGCAACAGGGTATGTGGCAGGGACAGGGGGACATGGCAGGGACGGGGGGACACAGCAGGGACAGGGGGACATGGAAGGGACAAGGGTGACACATCAAGGACGTGGCAGGGACATAGGCACAGGGAGATGGCAGGGACAGGGGGACACGAAAAGGCAGGGGTGACACAACAGGGACATGGCAGGGACAGGAGGGACACAGCAGGGACATAGGGGACAGGGAGGACACCAGCACAGGCAGCAGGGACACAGCAGGGCCATGGGACACGGACACAGGCAGGGACACGGTCAGGGGGACACAGTGGGGACAGAGCTGGGGCAGGGGACACCACAAGGACACCACAGGGACACGAACCTGCTTCAGACCCTGCTGGGGACACAGGGGGACACAGGCGAGGGGACCCAGGGCAGGGGGCCATGGGGAGGTGGCAGGGGGTGACAGGGGGTGCCCTGGGGTGACACAGGGGGGGACAGGGGGTGACGGGGGGGGGGACAGGGGGGGACAGGGGCCTCACCGTGTCCAGTTGTACGTCGGGGGGGGGTTGCCGTCCCCCAGGCAGGTCAGCGCCGCCCCCTCCATCCCCTCCTGCCACTCGGCCGTGTGGCCCAGCACCGACGCGTCCGACAGGTCTGGGGACACCGAGGGGACAGTCAGGGGACAAGGTCCCACGGCCCTGCCGTGCCCCCCACGGCCACGGTGTCCCCCTGTGTCCCTCATCCTCCCCATGCCCAATGTCCCACCCTCCGTGTCCCCAAGGTCCTCCGTGCCAGCATCCCCCAGTGTCACCTGTGTCCTCACACTGCCAATGCCACCTGTGTGCCCCATGTCCCCAACAGCCTCCACCTGCCCAGGGCCCCCAGTGTCCCCAAAGTCTCCAATGTCCCCAGTACTGCCCAGATTTCCATGTCCTCAATGTCCCTTTGTGCCCAGGATGTCCCCAACACCCTCCAATGTCCCCAACGTCCTCCACACCTCTCAATGTCCCCAGTGCCTCCATGTCCCTCAAGGCTCTCCATGTCCCCAGTGCCCATTGTGTCCCCAACACCCTCCATGTCCCCCATGTCCCCCATGCCCTCTATGTCCCCAACACCCTCCATGTCCCCCAGGTCCCCAGTGCTCCCCCTGTCCCCAATGCCCATCATGTCCCCAACTCCTTCCATGTCCCCAACGCCCATCACACCCCATGTCCTCAATGCCCCCCATGTCCCCAACACTGTCCATGTCCCCTGTCAACCCTCATGTCCCCAGTGCCCCCAAGACCCTCCATGTCCCCCATGTCCCCAGAGATCTCTACACTCCCCATGTCCCCAACACTCTCCATCTTCCCTGTCAACCCCCATGTTCCCAACACCTCCCATGTCCCCAGTGCCCCCCCATGTCCCCAACACCTCCCACATCCCCAACACCCCCCATGTCCCCCATTACCCCCAATGTCCCCAACACCCTCCATGTCCCCTGTCAACCACCATGTCCCCAATGCCCTGCCACGTCCCCAGAGCTCTCCACATCCCCAATGCCCCCCATGTCCCCAATGCCCCCCATGTCCCAAATACCTCCCACACTCGTTACCCTCCATGCCCCCAACACCCACCATGTCCCCCATGTCCCCAACACCCTCCATGCCCCCAACACCCCCCATGCCCTCAACATCCTCCATGTCCCCCATGCTGCCGTCACCCCCAATGCCCCCGTCACCCCCCAGCCCCCATCACTGCCCGCTGGCGCACAGGCGACGCTGAGCTGGTGCGTGATTCTCTTCTCATGGCGCAGGCCGGGGTGTGCCACCACGCAGGTGAGGCTCTTGCCGTTCATGCTGCGCCCGGGCACCAGGAAGAACTCGCTGGTGACGGAGGCGGAGCGCGCGTGGGCCGAGCGCCGCGTGGCGTTGGTGCCGCGCACCTCGGTCTCCCAGCGCACCGAGGGCACCGGGCTGCCCTCGGCCGTGCACGAGGCCGCCAGCGTCCGGCCCTGGCCCTCCTCCAGCGGCGGGCCCGGGTTCAGGATGGGCAGCGGTGGCACTGATGGGGGGGACGGGGTGGTTAGGGGAGCGGTGGGGATGTTGGGGGTTTATTGGGGGCTTGGGGTGTTGGTGGCGTGTGGGGTGTCCACGTGGCACCGTTGTGTCCCCAGTGCCCAAAATTCCCCAATCCACCATGCCCATGGTGTCCCCTCTGCCCTCCATGTGCCCCATGTCCTACATGCTCCATGTCCCCTGTGTCCCATGTCCCCTATGTCCCCTGTATCCCATGTACCCAATGTCCCGTATCCCACATTCCTCACCCTCCATTCCCCACATCCCCAGTCCCACATGCCCCATGTCCCTGTGCCCCTCATACCCTCCATGTGCCCTGTGCCCCACATGTCCCACATCCTCTGTCCCATGTCCCCTGTGTCCCATATGTCCCCTGTGCCTTTACATCCCCATGTCCCCTGTCCCATGTGCCCCGTGTCCCATGTGCCCCTTGTCCCGTGCGCCCCATGTCCCCTGTGCCCCATGTCCCTTGCCCCATGTGCCCCACATCCCACATACCCGATGTCCCCTCCGCCCCCCACTCCTGTCCCACACCCCCTGTGCCCCACATCCCTGTCCCATGTACCCCATGTCCCCTGTGCCCCCCATGTTCCCCACACCCCTTGTGCCCCCATCCCTGTCCCATGTCCCCTGTGCCCCCCATACCCCCCATGTCCCCTGTGTCCCACGTGTCCCCTGTGTCCCACGCTCCCCGTGCCCCTGTCCCCCGCTCACCGAGCACCCTGAGCGTGAGGCGCCCCTCGAAGTTGCCCATGGGGAAGGTGATCAGGTGGCACTCGTAGTCGCCCTCGTCGCCCTGCACGGCGTTGCGCAGGACGATGGCGCCGTCGCCGAGGTCGCCGTGCCCGTGGCGCAGGACGCGGCCCACGAAGGGCTCCTGCACGTGCTCGCCGTGCTGCGGGTTCAGCACGGCCACCTCGGCGGGCGCCGCGCCCGCGCCGCCGCGCTTCAGCCACGTCACCTGCACCACCTGCTCCTGCTCCTGCGCCCGGTACCGGCACGGCAGCACCACGTCCTGCCCCAGCACCGCCGTCACGCTACGCGGCACCTCCACGCGGCCACCGCCTGCGGGGACACACGGGGGGACAGCTGAGTGACACCCGGGGACACCTGAGTGACACCACCTGTGACACCTGTGTGTGACACCACCTGTGACACCTGTGTGACACCACCTGCGACACCTGTGTGTGACACCACCTGTGGCACCTGAGTGTGGGTACAGGCACCTCCACGCGGCCACCGCCTGCGGGGACACGGGGACAGCTGAGTGACACCCGGGGACACCTGAGTGACACCACCTGCGACACCTGTGTGTGACACCACCTGCGACACCTGTGTGTGACACCACCTGTGGCACCTGAGTGTGGGTACAGGCACCTCCACGCGGCCACCGCCTGCGGGGACACGGGGGGACACCTGAGTGTGGCACCTGGGACACCTGAGTGACACCTGAGTGTGGGTACAGGCACCTCCATGCAGCCACTGCCTGCGGGACACAGGGACACCTGACTGACACCTGAGTGGGACAACTCAGTGACACCTGGGACACCTGTGGTGACACCTGTCTGTGGGTACAGGCACCTCCTCGCAGCCCCCATCTGCAGGGACATGGGGGGGACACCTGGGGGACACCTGAGTGTGACACCTGTGTCACCCGGTGTGGCACCGAGGAGCACAGGGATGTGCAGGGGGACAGAGATATGGCACCTCCACCTGCCCCCACCTGCAGGGACACACGGGGACCTCAGCGTGGACCCTGTGCCACCACCTGTGGGCACCTGGGCTGATTCCAGGTGTGTGAGAGCAACAGCTGGGCACACCTGGGCACACCTGCGCAGGGCTCGGGCACACCTGGGCACACCTGTGCCTGCACTCACAGCCATGCAGGACCCTTGTGCACACTCACACACACCTGGGCACACTCACACACACCTGGGCACCCCTGCACAAGGCTCAGGGCACACCTGGGCACATCTGGGCGTACCTGCAGGATTTGGGGTTCAGGTTCAGGGGCTGGCTGGGCTTTGAGGTGGAGATTGGGGGTGTAGGATTTGAGCTGCAGGTTTGGGGTGCACGATTTGGGGTGCAGAATTTGGGGTGCAGTTTCGGGGGGCTATCAGGGGATTTGAGGTGCATTTTTGGGGTGCAGTTTTGGGGACTCGCTGAGGTGTGGGGGGCAGGTTTGGGGTGGAGAATTTGGGGCACAGAATGTGGGGTGCAGGTTTAGGGTGCAGGATTGGAGGTGCAGTTTTGGGGTGCAGGTTTGGGGTGCGGGATATGGGGTGCGGGATTGTGGTTGAGAATTAGGGGTGCGGGATTTGGGGCTCATTAGGAACCTTTAGGTTCAAGTTTGGGGTGCAGGATTTGAGGCGCACTTTTGGGGTGCAGGATTTGGTGCTCATTTGGAGCCTTTGGATGCTACTTTGGGGTCCAGGACTTGGGGGTCTCCTTGTGGGGGGGGGGGTCGGGGGTGCATTTTTGGGGGTACATTTTTTGGGGAGGGGGCGTGTCCGGGAGGGGAGGGGGGCGTGTCCCGCAGCTTTGGGGGGCGTGTCCCGCCCCGCCGCCGCCGCCAGAAGCGGCCGGGCCGGCCCGTCCAGCCCAACCGGCCGGGACGGATCCCGCGCTGCCGCCCCCGCCGAGCCCCCCGGGGGCTCCCCAAAATGCCCCCCCCCCCCCCTCCTAAACCCCCCCGCCAGGACCCCCGACTCATTAACCCTTTCATTAACCACCCTGCAGCCCCCCCTCCCTCCCCACCACCACCACCACGTGCCTCAGTTTCCCCCGAGCGCCGCCGCTCTCGCAGAGCCCAACCGGGGGTCCCGGGAGGGCTCCGGGGGGGTCCCGCGGGGGTCGCGGCCGCCGTGGGGCGGTTCTGGGGTTCCCTGGGGAGGTTCCCCCCCCTCGGGGCGTCCCCACCCAGCGGGGCCCGAGCGCGTGGGAACGGGCGCGGGGAACCGGCAGAACCGGCCCCGCGGCCCCCACGCCCCGGCCGCGCTCAAAACGGGGCGGGCGGGGGGGGGGGGGGGGGCCCCCAAAAACAGCCCCGGCAGCGGCCACCGGGGGGTCCCGGGGGCGGGGGAGGGGGGTGAGGCGGGGGGGGGTCCCCCAAATCCCAAATTCCCACGGGGGTCGAGCCCCGCGTGGGGGGAAGGGGGAGGAGGCGCTCGGGGCGGGTTTTCTTTTTCCCACGGGGACGCGCGCGCACGTGCGGGGGCACCCCCTGTGCCCGCACCCCGGGATTGGGGAGTGGGGACACGCGTGGAAGGGACCCCCCCTCAAGAATCCAAAAGAATCGCTCGCACGCGCGTGGAAAGCCCGTGTACACTCGTGGGAAGCCCTTGCACACTCGTGGGAACCCCTTGCACACGCGTGTGCGCCCCGCGCCCCCGCAGGGCTCCAGGGCGGGCGCGGGGACCCCGCCGAGTCTCCCGTGGGGTGCGGATCCCGCGTGGGTCGGGGTGGGGGGGGCTCAGCACCTTTCGGTGGTCACCAGCCCGTTCCCACGGGTCCAGAGGGGAAACTGAGGCACGGCGGGGGACGGGGGGCGGGGCAGAGCGGGGACCCCCCCCTTGGGGCATCCCGGTGGTGTCGCCGTTCCCACGGTTTGTCCCCCGTCCCCCCCCCCAACTTCCACCCACGGTGTCCCCAAACGGGTCCGCGTGCCCGGGGGGGGGAGCGGAGCCCACGCAGAGGCGCAGGTGCGCACGCACGGGTGCGCGCACACGCGTGTGAAGCGCCCGCGGCGCTGTCCGCCCCCCCCGTACCCCCCCCTTCCATCATCATCATCATCATCCTCCCCCCCCACCACGGACACACACGGACACGCGCCGCACGGACAGACGGACACGCGGGGCCGCAGGTGCACACGCGAGCGCTCCCACGTACACACACACACACACGCGCGCACCTGCACACGCGCCTGTGCGCGCACACCCGCGCGCGCCCCCGCCGCTCCCGGTTTCACCCCAACCCCCGCTCCATGGGATCCCCGGTCCCCTCCGTCCCCCTTCCCCCATCCCGGTCCCGGTTCGGCCCCTCCGGGAGCTCCGGGCTGGCCCCGGTACCCCCGAGCCTCGGTGCCGGTCGGGGAGAACCGGGGGAGCCGCTCCTGCCCCCGGCCCGACTCGCAGCCGGGACAGCCGCTCCCGGTCCTTATCCCGGTCCTTATCCCGGTGCCAGTCCCGGTGTCCCGTGGCCCTTACCGGTCACGGCGAGCAGGAAGCCGAGCAGGAGCACGGGCGCCCCGGGCATCCCGCGGGGCTCCATGCGGAGCGCTCCGGGCTCACGGCGCGGCTCGGGGCCCGGGCAGCACCATCCGGACCGGAGCGGGCCCCACCGGCACCGCCGGGACAGCGCCGGGACAGCGCCGGGACAACCGGGCACAGCCTCGGCGGCTCCCTCCGGGCAGTACCGGGAAGCACCGGGAGCCACCGGGACGCACCGGGAGGCACCGAGGGGCTCCGGGCTGAGCCGGGCCGGACCGGGCGGGACCGGGGCCGATCGGGCCGAGCCGGGCCGGTGGCGGCGGAGGGGCCGGTGCTGCTCAGCTGCGGGACGGTACCGGGGCAGGGGCGGGGCGGGGCGGGGTTCAGGGGGCGGGGCATGGAGGGGCGGGGCATGGAGGGGCGGGGCCGGGCGGGGCGGACCGGTCCGGCAGGTCCGGCCGGGGGCGGGGCCCAGGGCGCGGCCTTAAAGCGGCGATGGCCGCGGGGGGAGCGGTGGGGCCACACCCGGCGGGGGGAGCGGCGAGGCCGGGAGCGCTCCCGGTGCCGCCAGTGCCCCCAGTACCCTCCATGGACCTCCATGGCACCCCCAGTACCCTCCATGGCACCCCCAGTACCCTCCATGGCACCCCCAGTACCCTCCATGGACCTCCCAGTGCCCCCAGTACCCTCCATGGCACCCCCAGTACCCTCCATGGACCTCCCAGTGCCCCCAGTACCCTCCATGGACCTCCCAGTGCCCCCAGTACCCTCCATGGCACCCCCAGTACCCTCCATGGCACCCCCAGTACCCTCCATGGCACCCCCAGTGCTCCCAGTGACATCTCCATGGACCTCCCAGTGCTGGCAGTGACCCCCATGGACCCCCCAGTGACCCCCCCATGGCACCCCCAGTACTCCCAGTGCACTCCACGGACCTCCCAGTGCTCCCTCCCAGTGCTCCCAGTGCCCTCCATGGACCTCCCAGTGATCCCGGTGACCCCCCCATGGCATCCCCAGTGCTCCCAGTGACCCTCCATGGACCTCCCAGTGCCCCCAGTACTCCCAGTGCATTCCACAGACCTCCCAGTGCTCCCTCCCAGTTCTCCCAGTGTCCCCCATGGACCACCCAGTCCACCCAGTAACCCCCCATGGACCTCCCAGTGCTCCCAGTGACCCCCCCATACACCTCCAGTAACCCCCCATGACATTCCCAGTGCTCCCAGTGCCCCCCCATGGACCTCCAAGCGCCCCTCGTATCCCCCACAGTCCATCCCTGTCCCCTCCCAGTACCCGCCCCCAGCATATCCCAGTTCCTTCCCACACCTGGGGCCATCACCGACGCCCCCAAAAGTTTTGGGATCCCCGAATTTCCCCCAAGGAAACCCACCAGGAGCTGGAGGGGGGGGGGGCGTTTATTGGCACAGCAAAAATTGGGAAATTTGGGAAAAAACCGGGAACAGGAACGGAGGGGGATCAGCAGAGGCCAGACCCAGCTGAGCACATTCGGGGACCCCAAAATTGGGGGAGGGAAACAGGGACCCCCCACCCCCAGGGCCCCTCAGGACCCCCCAGCTTCGGAGCTCTCCGGGGACGGGTCCTTGGAAGCGGAGCAGATGTGGAAAATCCCTTCGGGGGGGGGGGTGGGAAGGAGGGGTTAGGGGGGGTGAGGAGGGGATTTGGGAACCCCAAAACATTTGGGGGGCCGAAATCCCACCCCCTGCAGAGCCTGGGCGCAGGGCAGGGCAGGGATGGACCCCCCCCCCCCGTTACCGTGACCCCCCCAAATCCCCGTTCTTCCCCCCTGTTCCCGTTCCCTCCCAGTCCCGTTCTCCCCTCCCCGTTCCGGTGTCCCCCCCGTTCCCGTTTCCCCCCCGTTCCCGTTTCCCCCGCACCGTTCCGGTGCCCGCCGTTCCCGTTCTCCCCCGTGCCCGTTCCCCCTCCAAATCCCGGCTCCGGTGACTCCCCGTTCCCCCCGCCCCGTTCCCGTTCCCTCCCGATCCCGTTTTCCCCTTCCCGTGCCCCCTCCATTCCCGTTTCCCCCCCCCGTTCCCGTGCTCCCCCCAGTTCCCCTGACCCCCCCCCCCGCCCGTTACCGTGACCCCCCAAATCCCCGTTCCCCCGTTCCCGTTCCCCTCCCTACCATTCCCGTCTCGTTTCCCGTTCCCGTTCTCGTTCCCCCCATTCCCATTTCCCCCCCCCCGTTCCCGTTTTCCCCCCTGTCCCGCTCCCCGCCCCGTTCCCGTTCCCGGTGCCCCCACCCCGCCCCGTTCCCGTTCCTCTCCTATTCCCGTTTCCCCCTCCCGTTTCCGTTCCCCCTGCCCGTTCCCGTTCCTCCCCTGTTCCCATTTCCCCTCCCCATTCCCGTTCCCCTTCCCCCCATTCCCGTTCCCGGTTCCCGTTCCCGGTTCCCGTTCCCGTTCCCGGTTCCCGTTCCCGGTTCCCGTTCCCGGTACCGGCCGAGCCCAGCAGCGCCGCCGCCACCCAGGCCAGGATGAAGGACCAGGAGAAGCTCCAGGAGCTGCGGGGGGGGCCCAGCAGGGCCAGGGCCCCCCCAGAGCCCAGCCCGAGCCCCAGGAGCGCCAGCAGCCCTGGGGACACCGGGGACAGTGGGGACAGGGACAGTGGGGACAGCGGGGAAAGGGACAGGGGCAGTGGGGACAGCAGGGACAGCGGGGACAATAGTGCAGGGACAGGGACAGCAGGGACAGCGGGGACAGGGACAGGGACGGTGAGGACAGGGACAGCAGGGACAACAGGGACAGGGGACAGGGACAGGAGTGACAACAGAGCAGGGACAGGGGACAGTTCGGGATGGGGACAGCAAAGCAGGGACAGGGGTCAGGGACAGGAGTGACAATAGAGCAGGGACAGGGGACAGCTGGGGACACTGATGATCCCCAAATTCCCACCCTGCAGGGACAGGGGACAGCTCGGGGCACGGGTGACACTCGCGACAGGGACAGGGACAGCCCCGATGTCCCCAAATCCCCATCCCGCCCAGCCCAGCCCTGCCCCTATGGGGACAGTCCCCAGCCCCCGTGTCCCCCATGTCCCGCCGTGTCCCCGGTGTCCCCAGATGTCGCCGGTGTCCCCACGCACCTGCCAGCAGCAGGGTGGCCCCGGCCGCTCGTTCCCGCTCCCGCCGGGCCCCGCCGGTCCCCAGGGGCAGCCCCAGGACGAGCCCCGCGGCCGCGGCGACGACCGAGAGCAGCAGCAGCGCCCGGGTGGCCTCCAGGAGCGCTGGGGGGGACGGGGACACGGCGTGGGGACACCGCGGGGACACGCGGGCGACACCCCCGGCTGCCATATCTGAGGGACACTGCGGGGACAGCTCTGAGGGTGGCAGCGCCAGGGACAGGGGTGGGGACGTTGGGGACAGGGATGGACCCCCCCCAGTTCCACCTTGTACGGGGGTGACACCTCCGGGACACCTCCGTTGGCACGGCTGGGGACAGTGGGGACACCCCCAGGGGTGGGGACGTTGGGGACAGGGATGGACCTTCCTCCAATTCCTGCCCTGCATGAGGGTGACATCACGGGGGACACCCGCGGGGACAGCTCTGGGGGTGGCACCACCAGGGACAGACACCTCTGGTCTCCGGGGGACGCTGGGGACACCCATGGGGACACCTCTGGGGTTCCCCGCGGGTGGCACCTCTGGGGACAGCAAGGACATCACAGAGGGACCCAGGGCTGGGGACATTGGGGACAGGGATGGACCTTCCTCCAATTCCTGCCCTGCACGGGGGTGACACCTCCGGGGACATCCGTGGGGACAGCTCTGGGGTTCCCACGGGTGGCACCACCACAGGGACAACGATGACACCCCCAGGGGTGGGGACATTGGGGACAGGGCTGCCCCCCCCCGGGTTCCCACCCCTTGTCCCCCCATCCCGGGCGTACCTGGGGTGGTGGCGTGGGGGTGGCACTGTCCCCCGAGGCAGCCGTGCCACAGCCCCAGGCTGGCCGTGCCCCCCGGTGCCCGGCACTGTGCCCAGAACGGGGTGGCCGTGGCGGCCACCAGCAGCGCCAGGCCACTGGCACCGCACAGAGACCCCCCCAGCGGCATCCTGAGGGGACATGGGGACAGCTGGGGACAGCTGGGGACAGTGTGGGAACACAGGGACGGGTGTGGGGACAGCGTGGGGACAGCGTGGGGACACAGGGACAGGTGTGGGGACAGCCTGGGGACAGCCTGGGGACAGCATGGGGACACAGGGACAGCCTGGGGACACAGGGACAGGTGTGGGGACAGGCGTGGGGACAGCATGGGGACAGTGTGGGGACACAGGGACAGCCTGGGGACACAGGGACGGGTGTGGGGACAGCGTGGGGACAGCGTGGGGACAGTGTGGGGACACAGGGACAGTGTGGGGACAGTGTTGGGACAGCGTGGGAACACAGGGACAGGTGTGGGGACAGGCGTGGGGACAGCATGGGGACAGCCTGGGGACACAGGGACAGCGTGGGGACACGGGGACAGCGTTGGAAGAGCACGGGGACATGGGGACAGGCGTGGGGACAGAGTGGGGACATGGGGACAAGCATGGGGACACAGGGACCATATGGGGATAGTGTCAGGACATCTCTGGGGGACACGGGGACAGGTGTGGGGACACGGGGACAGCTTGGGGACATGGGGACAGTGTGGGGACAGCCATAGGGACAGCAATGGGGACAGCCTGGGGACATCTCTGGGGGACACGAGGATCCCCAGGATGTCATCTCATGGGGACACTGGGGACACCCATGGGGACATTCCTGGAAGGGGCTACATGGGGGTGGCACCTCTGGGGACATGAGGGACGTTCCTAGGGGAGAGCGGGGGGGGGGGACACTGGGGACAGACATTGGGGACATTGGGGACAGACATTGGGGACATTGGGGACATTGGGACTCACCCGCCGTCAGCAGCCGCGGTGCCGCTGGCCCATGGCCGCCTGTCCCCGTGTCCTGCTGTCCCCAGGGAGGGGACAGGGCCCCCGGCACGTGGCACTGCCATTGTTGGGGACACAATGCGGGAAGGCTCTGGCTGCTGAGGTGGCACGAGCCTGTCCCCAGGCGGGTGACACCGCGGGGGAGGGGGGGACACAGCCCTGGTGACACGGCCGGGTCCTGCCAGGCCTTGGGGACAGTGGGTGACATCCCCGAGGGCAGGGCCAGGCCAGGCTGGGCTCAGGACCCTGCCCAGCTGGAGAGGGGACACTGGGGACACGGGGACATTGGGGACACTGGGGACATGGGGACAGTGGGGATGGGACACTGGGGACAGTGGGGACATGGGGACAGTGGGGATGGGACACTGGGGACAGTGGGGACACTGGGGACATGGGGACAGTGGGGTCTGGGACATGGGGGACACTGGGGCAGCAGGGCCAGGGATGCTGGGGACATCAGAACAGGGACATTGGGGACACTGGGGACACAGGGACAGCAGGCCCAGGGATGCTGGGGATGGGACATTGGGGACATTGGGGTCAGGGACACTGGGGACGTTTGGGACACAGGGGCAGTGGGGTCAGGGATGCTGGGGACAGCAGGGACAGGGACAGGACAGGGACACTGGGGACATGGGGGATGGGACACTGGGGACATGGGGACAATGGGGACACAGGGGCAGCGGGGACTGGGATGCTGGGGACATGGGGACAATGGGTACAGGGACATTGCGGACACTGGCGACACGCACAGGTGTCAGTGCCCGCGGGCCGGTGGCAGCAGGAGGACCCCGGTGACAATGGCGGTGACCATGGCGGTGACAATGGCGGTGACAATGGTGACGATGCCGCGGCCACCGCGCGGGGGGGCTCCGGAGCAGGGGGGGCTGCAGGGGGCACCTGGGGGGGGGGGGGCGACAGGGGCGACCCTCAGGGGCTGCAGCCCCAAATCCCACAGAGAGACCCCAAATCCCACAGAGACCCCACAGAGAGACCCCAAACCCCACAGAGAGACCCCAAATCCCACAGAGACCCCAAATCCCACAGAGATCCCACAGAGAGACCCCAAATCCCACAGAGACCCCAAATCCCACAGAGATCCCCCACATCCCATCAAGCCCCCAGACCCATCACGGGAGAAGGGCTGGGGGGGTCCCGGGGGTGATCCCGGGGGTGGTTCTGGGGGTCCCGGGGGTGTTCCCGGAGGTGGTTCTGGGGGTCCCGTGGGGAGTCCCGGGGGTCCCGGGGGTGATGCCCGGGGGTGTTTCCGAGGGGGTCCCGGGGGTGATGCCCGGGGGTCCCGGTGGTTTTTTCCCGGGTGTTCCTGGGGGTCCCGGGCAGGACTCTGGGGAGGGGTCCCGGGGCTGTTTCTGGGAGTGTTTCGGGGGGGGGTCCCAGGGGTGTTCCCGGGGGTGGTTCTGGGGGTCCCGGGGCTGTTCCCGGGGGTGTTCCGGGGGTGTTCCGGGGGTGTTCCCGGGGGTCCCGGGGCTGTTCCCGGGGTGTTCCCGGGGGTGTTCCCGGGGCTGTTCCCGAGCTGTTCCCGGGGGTGGTTCTGGGGGTCCCGGGGGTGTTCCGGGGGTGTTCCCGGGGGTGTTCCCGAGCTGTTCCCGGGCTGTTCCCGGGGGTCTCACCGAGTGGCAGCCGCAGTGTGACGGTGCCACAGGCGCAGTCGCTGTCCCCCACCAGCAGACACGTGAAGGTGCCGCTGTCCCCTCCCCGCACGTCCCGCAGCTCCAGCGACACGGGGGCGACACCGGCGGCGACACCGGCGGCGACACCGGGCGCCACCAGCGCGGCCCTGGCCCCGTACGGGGGGTGGCAGCGCGGGGGACCCCGGCCCCGGCTGCACACGGGGACAGCGGGGACAGCGGGGTCACCCCCAAAGTGCCACCAGCGCACTGTCACCAACCGGCCCAGGGGCGCGCCCGCCGCGGGACAGCCCAGGGTGACACTGGAGCCCAGGGTGGCGTTGGCCACCGCCAGGCCACCGTGGGGGCTGCGACACTGCTCGCAACCCCCCGAGGGGTCGCCTGTGGGACCTGGGGACAACGCCGAGTGTCACCCCCGGGGAGTGGCACCGGAGCCGTGGTGGCGCTGGGGACAGATGCGGGGAGGGGGGAGGTCCATGAGGGGAGCCTGGAGGTGTCACCGTCCCATGGGTGACACTGCTGGGGGACACGCGGGGACGGCCACCAGCTCCGGACAGGGTGGGGACAGCGATGGGGACAGGGACGGGGACAGGGACAGGACAGTGATATCCCCCCAGCCCCGAGTCCCGCACCCCAAATCTCGCCCCCTGTGCACCCCCAGGACCCCCCGAACCCCCCCAGACCCCTCGAACCCCCTCGACCCCACGTCCCCCAAGCCCCCCCCTCACTCCCAGCACCCTCAGTTCCGCCCCCAGACCCCCAAAACCCCCCTGAACCCACAAACCCCCCAGACCCCTCAGCCCCCCTCAATCCCCCGGCCCCTGTGACCCCCCCAGAACCCCCCGGACCCCCCTGATCCCCAACACCGCAAATACCCGGATTCAGGACCCGCCCGGACCCCCCAGACGCCCCCAGAACCCCCCGAACCCCAAACCCCACAGACCCCGAACCCCCAGAACCCCCCGAACCCCAAACCCCACAGCCCCCGGACCCCCCAGAACCCCCCGAACCCCAAACCCCACAGACCCCGAACCCCCCGAACCCCAAACCCCACAGACCCCCCTGAACCCCCCCGAACCCACCGGGGGTCCCCAGGGCCGCCCCCAGCCCCAGGGGCAGCAGCAGCAGCAGCTCCCACATGGCCCCGGGGGGGACACGCGGGGGACACGGGTGACACCGGACCCCGCCAGCCGCGGGGCGGGGGGGGGACACGGGGGGGGTGACACGGGCCCGGCCCTGCCACGTGGCGGCCGCTCCTCCCCGCGGGCCGCGCGGGCTGTCCCCGAATGTCCCCGAATGTCCCCGCGGGTGTCCCCACGCCAGCCCCAGCCAAGAGCTGGGGTCACCTCCCGTGTCACTGTCACCCCCGTGTCCCTGCCAGGGTGTCCCTGTCACCCTTGGGTCCCCCCCCAGGATGTTCCTGTCACCCCCGTGTCCCTCCAAAGTGTCCCCCTGTCCCATCCAGGCTGTTTCTGTCCCCCCCCAGGATGTCCCCATGTCCCCCCCAGGGTGTCCCTGTCACCCCCGTGTCCCTCCAAAGTGTCCCTGTGTCCCTTCCAGGCTGTTCCTGTCACCCTTGTGTCCCCCGCCCCAGGATGTTCCCATATCCCCCCCAGGTGTCCCTGTCACCTCCATGTCCCTCCAAAGTGTCCCCGTGTCCCCCCATGGTGTCCCCGTGTCTCATCCAGGCTGTTCCTGTCACCCCCAGGGTGTCCCCATGTCCCCCCAGAGTGTCCCCGTGTCCCCTCAAAGTGTCCCCATGTCCCCCCAGGGTGTCCCTGTCACCCCCCGTCCCCCCCCCCGCTCCACTGTGTCCCCCCCTCCATCCTGTCCCTGTCCCCCCCCAAGTGTCCCCATGTCCCCCCAGCCGTGTCCCCATCCCCCGATGTCACACGAGGGGACGTTGAACAACCCAACCCCCCCCCCACCACCACCACCCTCGACCCCCCCGGACCCCCCCAGTGCCACCCCCGGTGTCCCGTGTCTCCCCCCCCCATTGTCACCCCCGGGTGTCACCGGACGCTCCCGCCCCTCCTCGGGAAAGCCACGCCTGGATCTCGAGTGCCACCACGGGCTCTTTATTGGGGAGGGCGGGGGGGACCCTGGGGACCCCCCCATCCTGTGACCCCCCCCCCCCCTTTCAGTCCTCCAGGTTCCGGAACGCCGCCACCATCTCCTCCTGCAGCTGCGCGTAGGACGCCAGGATGCGCTGCTCGCCGTCCTTCACCGGGTCCTGGCCACGAGGGGACACGGGGGGACATGGGGGACACGGGGGTGGCACTGTCAGACCCGCACGGGGCGGTCCCAAAGCCCCCCAGGTCACCCACATTGAGATTCGTGTGGGACACGGTGATGTCACCCCCCAAACGGGGTCACACCCACCCTGACCGTCACAAGGGACACGGGGGGACACGGGGGGACACGGGGGTGGCACCGTCAGATCCACACAGGGGGGTCCCGGAACCCCCGCGGGTCACCCACATTGAGATTCCTATGGGACCCCCCAAAAATCCACCTGGGATTTATTGTGGGACCCTCAAATGGGGTCACAGCCCCCGTTCTGATGGTCACAAGGGACACGGGGGGGACACGGGGGTGTCACTGTCAGAGCCACATGATGGGGTCCCCAAACCCCCTCAGGACACCCACATTGAGATTCGTGTGGGATCCCCCCAAAAAAATCCACCCAGGACCCCCCAGATGGGGTCACAGCCCCTGTTCTGATGGTCACAAGGGACACAGGGGGGACACGGGGGTGTCACTGTCAGAGCCCCACAGGGAGGTCCCCAAACCCCCTCAGGACACCCACATTGAGATTCGTGTGGGACACCCCCCCCACGGGGGTCTCTGCCCCCAAATCCCCCTTTAACCTCCCCATGGGACCCCCAAATCCCCTTAACCCTCCCCAGGGACCCCCAAATCCCCCTTTAACCTCCTCCAGGACACCCAAACTCCCCCTAATCTTCCACCAGGACCCCTAAATCCCCCCTTAACCTCCCCATGGGACCCCCAAACCCTCTCTTAACCCTCCCGTGAGACCCCCAACCCCCCCCTTAACCCTCCCGTGGGACCCCCCAAATCCCCCTTTAACCTCCTCCAGGACACCCAAACCCTCTTTAACCCTCCCCAAGGACCACAAACACCCCTTTAACCCTCCCGTGGGACCCCCAAACCCTCTCTTAACCCTCCCGTGGGACCCCCAAATCCCCCTTTAACCTCCTCCAGGACACCCAAACCATTTTTAACCCTCCCTCAGGACCCCCAAATCCCCCTTTAACCCTCCCCCAGGACCCCCAAACTCCCCCTGATCTTCCACCAGGACCCCTAAATCCCCCCTTAACCCTCCCGTGGGACCCCCAACCCCCCCTTGGAGCTCCCCCAGGACCCCACCTGGAACTTCATGGCGCTCAGGCGGTACAGGATGTCGCCGAGGCCCTCGCGGATGGTGGCCCAGGTGACGCGCTGCTCCTCGGGGCCCGCCCCCTCCACCGCCCCCCGCGCCAGGTCGTAGAAGGTGATGAGGTTCTGCAGCATGCCCACGGTCTTGTAGAACGGGCAGAACCTGGGGGGGGCCCGGGGGGGTCAGGATGGGGGGGTTTGGAGGGATTTGGGGGAGTTTAGGGGTGTTTGTGGGGTCAGGGAGGTCAGGATGGTGGAGTTTGTGGGGAGTTTGGGGGTGTCAGAATTGGGTTGGGGGTCTCAGGGCTCAGCACCATCACGGTCTTGTAGAAAGGGCAGAACCTGGAGGGTGCCTGGGGGGTCAGGATGGGGGAGGTTGGGGGAGTTTGAGGGGTTTTGGGGGGGTCAGGAGCAGGTTGGGGGGGTCAGGATGCAGCATGCCCACGGTCTTGTAGAACGGGCAGAACCTGGGGGAGTCAGAGTCGGGGGGGTTTGGGGGGCCCGGGGGGGTTTGGGGGGTCAGGATGGGGGAGGTTGGGGGAGTTTGAGGGGTTTTGGGGGGTCAGGAGCAGGTTGGGGGCGTCAGGGTTCAGCATTACCCCGGTCTTGTAGAAGGGGCAGAAGCTGGAGGGATTTGGGGGGGTCAGGAGGAATCATGGTGGGAGGGGTTTGAGGGGGTTTTGGGGGGGGTTTAGGGGGTCAGGGAGGTCAAGACGGGGGAGGCTGGGGGGGTTTGAGGGGTTTTGGGGGTCCAGGAGCAGGTTGGGGGCGTCAGGGTTCAGCATCAGCATGGTCTTGTAGAAGGGGCAGAACCTGGGGGGTGCCTGGGGGGTCACGATGAGGGGGTTTGGGGGGGTTTGGGGGGGTCAGGAGTGAGTTTGGGGGTGTCAGGGTTCAGCATCGCCATGGTCTTGTAGAAGGGGCAGAACATGGGGGGTCCCTGGGGGGTCAGGGTTGGGGGTTTTGGGGGGAGTTTGGGGGTTCAGGAGTGAGTTTGGGGGTGTCAGGGCGCAGCATCACCACGGTCTTGTAGAAGGGGCAGAACCTTGGGGGTCCCGATGGGGCGGTTTTGGGGGGGATTTGGGGTGTCAAGGAGGGAATGTGGGGGTTCAGGAGTGAGTTTGGGGGTGTCAGGGTACAGCATCACCACGGTCTTGTAGAAGGGGCAGAACCTGGTGGGGCCAGGGGGGCTCAGGGGGGTTCAGGGTGAGGGTTTGGGGGTCCCAGAGGGGCCCCAGGGGTCCCAGTACCAGTCATAGGGAGAGCGGGGTCAGGGTTGGGGTCCCGGGGGGTTCAGGGTTGGGGGGTCCCGGGGGGTCCCGGGGGGTTCAGGGTTGGGGGGCCCCGGTACCGGTCGTAGGCCGAGTATCCGTTCTGCTGCAGGAAATCGTCCTTGAGCAGTTTGGCCACCTCCAGTGTCACTTTGTCACCCTCGGCCAGCGACGCCTGCGGGGACAGAGCGGTCCTGGCACTGCCCGGGCCCCCCTGAGCCCACAGAGCCCGGCCCGGGCCCCAAATCCCAGAAACCCCATCAGTCCCACAGACCCCATTGATCCCATGAGTCCCACAGATCCCAGAAACCCCATGAGTCCCACAGATCCCATTGGTCCCATCAGTCCCACAAATCCCAGAAACCCCATGGAACCCATCAGTCCCATCAACCCCATTGATCTCACTAATCCCATCGACCCCATTGATCCCATCAGTCCCATCAATCCCATCGATCCCACTGATCCCATAGATCCCACTGATCCCAAAAACCCAGTCAATCCCATAGATCACATCAGTCCCACAGATCCTACAGATCCCACAGATCCCATCAGTCCCATCAACGCCACTGATCCCATAGATCCCACAGATCCCAAAAACCCAATCAATCCCATAGATCACAACAGTCCCATCAATGCCACTGATCCCACTGATCCCATAGATCTCATTCACCCCATTGATCCCATCCCACCAATCCCATAAATCCCAGACCTTCCCCACGAGCTGCACGATCTCGGCCAGCTCCTCCTGCAGGGTCCCACATCCCATATCCCACATCCCATATCCCAGACCCCATATCTCACATCCCACATCCCATATCTCACATCCCAGACCATGACCACACATCCCAGACCCCATAAGCCCCCCAGACCCCATAAACCCCCCGGTCCCACCTTCCCCACGAGCTGCACGATCTCGGCCAGGTCCTCCTGCAAGATCCCACATCCCACACCCCACATCCCACACCCCATATCTCACATCCTACACCCCATATCTCACATCCTACACCCCATATCTCACATCCCAGACCCCATAAACGCCCCAAACCCCAATGCCAGACCTTCCCCACGAGCTGCACGATCTCGGCCAGCTCCTCCTCCTCCTGCAGGATCCCACATCCCACACCCTATATCCCATATCCCAGACCCCATATCCCATATCCCAGACCCCATATCTCACATCCTACACCCCATATCTCACATCCCAGACCCCACAGGCCCCCCAAACCCCCCAGTCCCACCTTCCCCACGAGCTGCACGATCTCGGCCAGCTCCTCCTCCTCCTGCAGGATGCGGCGGGCGCGGTCCCTCAGCGCGGGCAGCTCGGGGTGGGCGCGCTCGTAGTGCGGCTCGAGGGCGCGCAGGTACCGCGAGTACGAGATCAGCCAGTTCACCGAGGGGAAGTGCTTGCGCTGCGCCAGCTTCTTGTCCAGCCCCCAGAACACCTGGGGTGTCACACAGTGTCCCCGAGGGTCACCCAGTGTCACCGCCGGGTCACCCATCCTGTCCCCAAGCTTCTTATCCCGCGGGATATCCAGCAGTGTCACCCCCGGGTCACCCCTGTGTCACCCTGTGTGTCCCTGTCCAGCCCCCAGAACACCTGGAGTGTCACTTAGTGTCACCTCGGGTCACCCAGTGTCACCCAATGCCACCTCATGTCATTCTGGGCATCCCCCAGTTTCTCATCCCCATGGAACACCTGCCAGTGTCACCCCCGTGTCACCCAGCATCTCTTGTCCAGCCCCCAGAACATCTGGCAGTGTCACACAGTGTCACCTCATGTCACCCCCGGGTTGGGAATGTCACCCCCGTGTCCCCCATCTTGTCCCCAGGCTTCTTGTCCCCATGGAATACCCGACAGTGCCACCCCTGGGTCACCCCTGTGCCACCCCCGTGTCACCCAGCGTCTCCCTGTGTGTCCCTGTCCCCGCCATGTCCCCTCTCCCAGTGTGTCCCCATCCCACTCATGCCTCCCCCGCAATCCCCTGTGTCCCCAGTGTCCCCAGTGTCCCTGCTGTCCCCCGTGTCCCCTCACCTGCACGATGCCCAGCGTGGCCGAGGTGACAGGATCCGAGAAGTCCCCTCCAGGAGGGGACACCCTGCGGGGCAGGGGGGGGTCGAGGTGAGCTGGGGGTGCCCTGGGAGGTCCCCCCACCCTGGACACGGGGACACACACGGGGACATGGGGACATGGGGACACAGGGACACACACGGGGACATGGGGACACAGGGACATGGGCGACACTCACGGGGGACACTCGGGGGGTCACAGGGACAGGGGACACTCACGGGGGCGCGGTGGGACACAGGGACATTCAGGGCACATGTGACACTCACGCCCCGACGATGCTGACGCTGCCCTCGCGCTCGGGGCTCCCCAGGCACCGCGCCCGCCCCGCGCGCTCGTAGAACGAGGCCAGGCGGGCACCGAGGTACGCGGGGTACCCGCTGTCTGTGGGGACACAGGGCTGTCACCTCCCTGTCACTGCCCTGTCACCTCCCTGTCACTGCCCTGTCACCCCCCAGTACCCGCTGTCTGTGGGGACACAGCTGTCACCTCACTGTCACTGCCCTGTCACCTCCCTGTCACCGCCATGTCAGCCCCGGTACCCGCTGTCTGTGGGGACACGGCTGTCACCTCCCTGTCACTGTCCTGTCACCTCCCTGTCACTGCCCTGTCACCCCCCAGTACCCGCTGTCTGTGGGGACACGGCTGTCACCTCCCTGTCACTGCCCTGTCACCTCCCTGTCACTGCCCTGTGTTTGTCCTGTCACCTCCCTGTCACTGTCCTGTCACCTCCCTGTCACTGCCGTGTCAGCCCCGGTACCTGCTGTCTGTGGGGACACGGCTGTCACCTCACTGTCACCTCACTGTCACCTCACTGTCACTGCCCTGTCACCTCCCTGTCACTGCCCTGTCAGCCCCGGTACCTGCTGTCTGTGGGGACACAGCTGTCACCTCACTGTCACTGTCCTGTCACCGCCCTGACACCTCTCAGGACACCACTGTCACCTCCCTGTCACCCCCCAGTACCCGCTGTGTGTGGGGACACAACCGTCACCTCCCTGTCACCTCCCTGTCACCTCCCTGACAACGCCATCTGCGGGGACATGACCGTCACCTCCCTATCACCCCGAGGTTTTTGGGGTCTCCCCCGTGCCCACCCCGAGGTTTTTGGGGTCTCCCCCGTGCCCACCCTGGCGTTTTTGGGGTCTCCCTCATGCCCATCCCCTGGGATTTGGGTCCCACCCCACACCCCGGTGTTTTTGGGTTCTCTCCCTCCCTGTGACCTCTTGGTTTTTGGGGCCTCTCCCACCCCCACCCCGGGGTTTTTGGGGTCTCCCCCCCCGTGTTTTGGGGTCTCACCCGCCGGCATCTCCGCCAGGCGCCCCGAGATCTCCCTGAGCGCCTCGGCCCAGCGCGAGGTGGAGTCGGCCAGGAGGCAGCTGTGCAGCCCCATGTCCCGGAAATACTCGGCCAGCGTGATCCCTGTCACACGTGTCACACGTGTGTCACACGTGTCACACACCCGGCACACCTGACACACACCCGTCACACCCCCAGGGACAGCGTGATCCCTGCCATGCGTGTGTCACACGCCTGCCATACACCTGTCACATGTGTCACACAGCTGGCACACCCCCAGTCCAGTCACACCCCCAGGGACAGCGTGATCCCTGCCACGCATGTCACATGTGTCACACACACGTGTCACACACCTGTCACACCCCCAGGGACAGCCCCAGCCCCAGGGACAGCGTCACCCCTGTCACACGTGCGTGTCACACATGTCACACATCCATCACATCCCCAGAGACTGCCCCGGCCATGCCCATGTCCCTGTCCCTGTGTCCCTGTCACACACACACACACGTGTCCCTGTCACCCCATGTCACACACATCTCTGTGTCACACACACATTTCCCTGTCCCCGTGTCCCTGTCACACACGTGTCCCCACTTTCCTATCACACACATGTGTCCCTGTCCCCATGTCCCTGTCACACACCCATGACCCTGTCACACACACACACACACGTGTCCCTGTCCCCATGTCTCTGTCACACACCCATGACCCTGTCACACACACACACGTGTCCCTGTCCCCCTGTGTCCCCCAGTGTCCCCACCGGTGTAGATGGAGGCCTCTCGAGCAGCCACGGGCATGTTGGATGTGTTGGCCACGAGCGTCGTGCGCTTCATGATGGACTCGGAGCGGCCACCAACCTCCATGGTCAGCTGGGGACAGCAGTGTCACACTGTCACCTCCCTGTGGCACCACGGCACAGCCCTGCCACCCACCTCCATGGTCAGAGGGGACAGCAGTGTCGCATTGGCACCACGTGTCACCTCTCTGTGTCATCCCCGTGTCACCTCGGGGAAGTCACTCAGGACCCTCCATGTACACCCGTGTCACTGTCACCCCGATGTCCCTAATGTCCCCTGCCACCCCGATGTCCCTGTGTCCCGTGTCCTCCCAATGTCCCATGTGGCGCTGTCACCTCGGGGAAGTCCCCAAAGACCCTCCATGAATTCCCATGTCACTGTCACTGCCCTGCCACCCCCATGTCACAGTGCCATCCCCATGTCCTGCCATGCTCTGTGTCACTTCGGGAAAATCCCTGAGGATTCTCCACAAACACCCGTGCCACTGCCACCCTCCTGCCACCCCGATGCTCCCCCGTGTCCCCATGTCCCAGTGCCACCCCGATGTCCCCCGGATGTCCCGGTGTGGCGGTGTCACCTCGGGGAAATCCCATGAACACTCGTGTCACTGTCACTGCCCTGCCACCCCAATGTCCCCGATATCCCCGCATCCCGCCGCGTCACGGTGCCACCCCGATGTCCCTGGTGTCCCGGCTGTCCCGGTGTCCGCTGTGGCGCTGTCACCTCGGGGAAGTCCCGCAGCACCTCGGACATTTCGTTGCCGCGCTCCCCGCAGCCCACGTAGACGATGACGTCGCTGTTGGAGTACTTGGACAGGGACTGGGAGATCACCGTCTTCCCGCAGCCGAACGCGCCCGGGATGGCCGTGGTGCCGCCCTGCACGCACCTGGTGACACCGCGGTGACACTGCATGGCGCTGGTGGCACCGCGGCCACACCCCGCGCCTGTCCCCATCCAGCCCTGACCCCGCGCCAGCCCCGTCCTGTCGCTGTTTCCTGCCCCCATCCCTGTCCCCAAATCCAGCTCTGCCTGTCACCATCACTGTCCTCATCCCTGTCCCCAAATCCAGCTCTGCCTGTCCCCATCCCTGTCCCCAAATCCAGCTCTGCCTGTCACCATCCCTGTCTGAATTCCTGTCCCCACCCCTGTCCCCAAATCCAGCTCTCCCTGTCACCATTCCTGTCCCCACATCCAGCTCTGTCTGTCCCCATCACTGTCCTCATCCCTGTCCCCAAATCCAGCTCTGCCTGTCCCCATCACTGTCTGCATTCATGTCCCCATCCCTGTCCCCAAATCCATCGCTGCCTGTCCCCATCCCCGTCCCCAAATCCAGCTCTGCCTGTCCCCATCACTGCATTCCTGTCCCCATCCCTGTCCCCAAATCCAGCTCTGCCTGTCCCCATCCCAGTCCCCAAATCCAGCTCTGCCTGTCCCCATCCCTGTCCTCATCCCTGTCCCCAAATCCATCTCTGCCTTCTGCCTGTCCCCATCCCTGTCCCCATATCCAGCTCCTGTCACCGTCCCTGTCCTCAGCTCCATCTTTCCCGGTCCCAAATCCTGTCCCTGTCCCCATCCCTGTTTCCTGTCCCCTGTCCCCATCCCGATCCCGCTCCCTACAGGAAGAGTGCACCCCCCCGGTCCTGATCCCAGTCCCGATCCCAGTCCCGATCCCAGTCCCATTCCCGTTCCCTACGGGAAGAGCGCGTCCAGGACCCTCTGGCCGGTCAGCAGGGGGTGATTGGCCGGGAGCTTCTCGGCCACGGGCCGGACCTGCCGGACCGGCCACACCTGGATCATGGAGAGCGGCTCACGGACCCCCTGGAACTCCAGCTCCAGCACCACGTCCTGCGGGATCGGTGGGGATCAGCCCGGGATGAGCCAGGATCAGCCCCGGATCAGCCCGGGATCAGCCCGGGATGAGCCGGGATCAGCTGGGGTTAGGCGGGATCAGCCCGGGATCAAACCGGGATCAGCTCGGGACACCCTGCCCGGCCCCCACCCCGCCTATCCCGATCCCAATGATCCCGACCCCGCTCCCGCTGGTCCCAATGATCCCGATCCTGATCCCAACCCCGCTCCCGCTGGTCCCAATGATCCCGACCCCGATCCCGCTGGTCCCAATGATCCCGTTTCTGATCCCGACCCCGATCCCGCTGGTCCCAATGATCCCGACCCCGATCCCGCTAATCCCGACCCCGCTCCCCTCGATCCCAATCCTGATCCCGACCCCGCTCCCGCTGATCCCAATGATCCCGATCCTGATCCCGACCCCAATCCCAATCCCGCTAATTCCGACTCTGATCCCGCTGATCCCGACGCCGATCCCAATCCCGCCGGTCCCGGTGCCAGTCCCGTTGCCGGTCCTGGTGCCCAGTCCCATTGCCGGTCCCGTTACCGGTCCCGGTCCCGGTGCCGCTCACCGTCACTCTGTAGTGCCCGGGGGGTGCGATGTAGGTGACGGTGCCGCGGCTGCGGGGCGGGACCATCAGCCGGTGCTGCAGCAGCGAGTTCTCCGCCACCGAGCCGTAAATGTCCCCTCCTGTCACGTGGCTCCCGACCTGGCGACACGGCGGCGACACCGTCAGCGACCCCCGGGGGGCTCCGCGCCCCCCGCCCCGGCTGCCGGGACAACGGCGGTGCCCGTGTCCCGCCGTGTCCCCCTGTGTGACCCCTGTCCCCATGTCCTTGCCACCTTGGAGTCCTCATGTCCCTGCATCCTCACTGTCCCTGTGTCCCCCTCAATGTCCCCTGTGTCCCCCAATGTCCCCGCGGCTCTGTGGCCCCGTGTCCCCGAATCCCCCATGTCCCTGTGTCCCCAACGTCCCCGCATCCCTCCGTTCCTGTGTCCTCTCTGTCCTCACTGTGTCCCCACTCCCTTTTTGGGGTCTCCTCCTCGGCAGGGGGGACAGGGAGGGGACAGGGAAGGACAGAACGAGGGGACAATGGAGGATGATGTCCCTTGGCAGGGACAGGACTGGGGGGGACAAAAAGGGACAGAGGGGTTGAGGGGGACAGGGCAGGATGGGGGGGGACAGGGAGGGGACAGGGAGGGGACAAGGAGGGGACAGGGAGGGGACAGAGGGGATGGCAGGACTGGATGGGGAGAGGACGAGGAGAGGACAAGAGAGGGACAAGAAAGGGATGACAGGACAGGACGGGGATGGGACAACAAGGGGACAGAGGGGATGACAGGACAGGGCGGGGAGGGGACAACAAGGGGACAGGGGAGGGGACAGAGAGCCTGGGAAGCCGGATGGGGAAGGGGGGACAGGACAGAGATGGGACAAAGGGACAGGACGGGGACACAGCGAGGTGCCAGGGAGGGGGCACGCACCCGGAGGTTCTTGCTGGGGACAAAGTCCCAGTCCAGGTGTCGCGGCAGCGCGGGGACATTGGTGCCCCGCGGGATGTAGATGCTGCGCGTGGCCTCGGCGATGTCGCGCAGCGGCCGCTGGATCCCGTCGAAAATGGAGCCCAGGATGCCCGGGCCCAGCTCCACCGAGAGCGGCGTCCCCGTGCGCCGAACCGGGTCCCCAACCTGCACCCCCGCTGCGGCCGCTCAGGAATGTCACCGCCGGAGGGACACGGGGGGACAGCGGGGACACGGGGACTGCAGGGACAGCGGGGACGCGGGAACCGGCGGGACACGGGGACTGCAGGGACAGCGGGGACACGGGAACCGGCGGGACAGCTGGGACCAGGCGGGATAGCAGGGACACGAGGGGGACAGCGGGGACACGGGGACCAGGCGGGACAACGGGGACACGAGAACCGGGGGGGACATGGGGACCGCGGGGACCGGTGGGACACGGGGGGCACAGTGGGGACACGGGGACTGTGAGGACAGTGGGGACCGGGGGGGCAGCGGGACAGGACAGGCTGGGGGGACAGGACACAGGGGACAGGACGGGGGACAGAGGGCACAGGACAGGGGGGTTGGACAGGACAGGATGGGGGTGACAGGGAGGGGACAGGGAGGGTGGGGAGGACGGGGAGGGGACAGGGCAGGGCAGAAGGGAGGGGACAGAGCCGGCTGGGACAGGACAGAGGCTCGGGGGGGGACAAGGGAGGGGACAGCAGAGGACGGCGGGGACAGGGCGGGGCGGTCGGAGGGACAGAGGGGTGGCGGGGAGGGGACAGCGGGGACAGGATACAGGTCTCCTCGTACACCTGGAGCGTGGCCATGTCCCCCTCGAGCCGGATGATCTCCCCCACGAGCTCCGCGTGTCCCACCCGCACCAGCTCGTACATGGCCGCCCCCGCCATGCGCGTGGCTGTCACCACTGCGGGGACACGCCGCTGTCACCCCGGCCCGGGGCCACCACCCCCTGCCATCCCCCCCTTGTCACCGGGGTCACCACCCCAAGCGGGACCCCTCTGTCCCCATCCCTGTCCCCTCTCCACGACCATCCCCGGGTGCTTTCCCACGCTGTCCCCTCCCCATTGTCCCCTCTCCTGTCCCCATTGTCGTGCCACAAACGCCATCGGGATCCCTCTTCCTTCTGTCCCCAGGGTGTCCCCACGATGTCCCCTCCTGTTCTCAACTCCATCCTCTCCTCATTGTCCCCTCCCCAGGTGCTCGCCCCCCCTTGTCCCCTCCCCATTGTCCCCTCTCCTGTCCCCATTGTCGTGCCACAAACGCCATCGGGATCCCCATTCCCGGCTGTCCCTCTGTCCCCAGGGTGTCCCCAGGGTGTCCCCTCCTGTTCCCAACCCTGTCCCCTCCCCAAGTGCTCCCCCCATCATCCCCTCTCCTGTCCCTCTGTCCCCATTGTCCCACCACATTGTCCCCCCTCCTGTCCCCTCCCCAAGTGAGTGCTACCCCCCATTGTTCCCTCTCCCTTGTCCCCTCTCCTGTCTCTCTGTCTCCCTCCATTGTCCCCTCTCCTGTCCCTCTGTCTCCCTCCATTGTCCCCTCTCCTGTCCCCAGTTTAGCGCCACAAACGCCACCGTGTCCCCATCCCCTGCTGTCCCCAAGCTGTCCCCAAGCTGTGCCTGTCCCCAGGTGTCCCCAGTGTCACCGTACCGGGCCCGGACACGCCATGCACGGCCCCCACCAGGCTCTCGCGCTCCTCCAGCCGTGTCCCCCGTGTCCCCTCCATGCTGTCCCCGTGTCCCCTCCCCGCCGCGCTGCCACCGCCGTTAAATGGCCCCGGGCGCCGGTGACAACCGGACAGGGCCACCACCGCAGGTGTGGCACCAGCGGCCGTGTCCCCACCCCCGGGGACACCGCGGGGACAGGGGGTGACACCGGCTGGCTCCGGTGACAGGGCCAGCGCGGGTGTGGCACTGTGTGCAGTCAACAGCTCCGGGTGACACCGGCACGGCCCGGCTGGGGGTGACGGGGACACGGTGTGGGTGTCCTTGTCACCTTCCTGCTGCGTCCTTGTCACCCCCTTCTCTTTGTCACCCCCACGGCCTTTTCATCCCCTTCTCTTTATCATCCCCGTGTCATTGTCACCCCCACGTCCTTGTCACCCCATTCCCTTTGTCACCCCCCCATGTCATTGTCACCCCCACGTCCTTGTCACCCCCTTCCCTTTGTCACTCCCCCCATGTCATCGTCACCCCCGCGTCCTTGTCACCCCATTCCCTTTGTCACTCTCCTCATGTCATTGTCACCCCCATGGCCTCGTCACCCCATTCTCTTTGTCACTCCCCCCATGTCATTGTCACCCCCATGTCCTTGTCACCCCATTCTCTTTGTCACTCCCCCCATGTCATTGTCACCCCCACGTCCTTGTCACCCCCTTCCCTTTGTCACTCCCCCCATGTCATCGTCACCCCCGCGTCCTTGTCACCCCATTCCCTTTGTCACTCCCCTCATGTCATTGTCACCCCCCATGGCCTCATCACCCCATTCCCTTTGTCACCCCCATAGCTTCATCACCTCCCTGCTGTGTCCTTGTCACCCCCATGTCCTTGTCACCTCCTTCCCTTTGTCCCCCCCATGTCCTTGTCACTCCCTTCCTTTTGTCACCCCCCATGGCCTTGTCACCCCCCTGTTGTGTCCTTGTCACCCCCTTCCCTTTGTCACTCCCCCATGTCATTGTCACCCCCTTGGCCCTGTCACCCCCTTCCTTTTGTCACCCCCATGTCTTTGTCACCTCCTTGAACCCCAAAACCTCCATTTTGGGGATCTCCCCCCAAACCCCAACACCCCCCTCTTTTTGGGGTCCCTTCCCCTCGATTTGGGGGTCCCAGCCCCCATCTTTGAGGTCCCTTCTCCCCATTTTGGGATCCCCTCTTTTGGGTCCCACCTCCCCACATTTGGGGTCCCCTATTTTCCCCCCATCTTTGGATCCCACCCCCCATTTTTAGGGTCCTACCCCCCATTTTTAGGGTCCCATTTTTCTCCCTCTTTGGGGTCCCACCCCCATGTTTGGGGTCTCTTTTTTCCCCCATTTTTAGGGTCCCACCCCCCATTTTTAGGGTCCCCTTTTTTTCCCCGTTTTGGGTCCCACCCCCCATTTTTGGGGTCTCTTTTTTCCCCATTTCTGGTGTCCCCACCCCCCATTTTTAGGATCCTCTTTTTCCCCATTTTGGGGTCCCACCCCCCATTTTTGGGGTCCTCTTTTTTCTCCATTTTTGACTCCCACACCCCATTTTTAGGGTTCCCTCTCCCCATTTTGGGCTCCCCCTTTTTCCCCCATTTTAGGTCCCATCCCCCAACATTTGGGGTCCCACCCCCCGTTTTTAGGCTCCCCCTTCCCCCCATTATTTGGGGTTCTCCCATTTCCCCCCTCCCCTCACCCCAAACCCTTTTTTCCCCTTTTCCCACAAAAACCAACCCGGGGATTGTCCCAAACTCCCGTTTATTACCCAAACCCCCCCTTGAAACGCCCCCAAATCCCTCTGGGAATTTTTGGGGGGGGTCAGGACACCAAGACCCCCCCGGGACCCCCCTTGCCCCCCTCGGGGCCGTCCCTGGGGGCGGATTTGGGGTCGTCCTCCCCCACCAGGCGGATGTTGTGGCGTTCCCGAAACTCCGAGAGCTCCCGGCCCTTGGCCTGCAGCTGCTGAGCCAGGGCCTCGATCAGCTTGGAGATCTGGGGGGAAAAAGGGGGAAAATGGGAAAAATGGGGAATGGGGGAAATGGGGGAAATGGGGGAAAAGAGAGAGATTTGGTTAGAGTGGAGATCTGGGGGGAAAAACAGGGAAATATGGGAAAAATGGGGAATAGGGGAAAAGAGAGAGATTTGGTTAGAGTGGAGATCTGGGGGGAAACACGGGGAAAATGGGAAAAATGGGGAATAGGGGAAAAGAGAGAGATTTGGTTAGAGTGGAGATCTGGGGGAAAAATTGGGAAATAGGGGAAATGGGGGAAATAGGGGAAAAGAGAGAGATTTGGTTAGAGTGGAGATCTGGGGGAAAATGGGAAAATGGGGAATAGGGGAAATGGGGGAAAAGAGAGAAACTCAATCAGCTTAGAGATTTGGGGGAAAAACAGGAAAATTGGGAATTGGGAGAAATGGGGGAAATAGGGGAAAAGAGAGAGATTTGGTTCGATTGGAGATCTGGGGGAAAAAAGGGGGAAAATAGGAAAAATGGGAAATAGGGGGAAAAGAGAGAGACTTGGTTAGAGTGGAGATCTGGGGGGAAAAACAGGGAAATATGGGAAAAATGGGAAATAGGGGAAAAGAGAGAGATTTGGTTAGAGTGGAGATCTGGGGGAAAAATTGGGAAATAGGGGAAATGGGGGAAATAGGGGAAAAGAGAGAGATTTGGTTAGAGTGGAGATCTGGGGGGAAAAATGGGGAAAATGGGAAATAGGGGAAATGGGGGAAAAGGGAGAGATTTGGTTAGAGTGGAGATCTGGGGGGGAAAATGGGGAAAATGGGAAAAATGGGGAATAGGAGAAATAGGGGAAAAGAGAGAAACTCAATTAGCTTGGAGATTTGGGGGGAAAATGAGAAAAATGGGAAATAGGGGAAATAGGGGAAAAGAGAGAGCCTCAATCAGCTTGGAGATTTGGGGGGGGAAAGGGGCGGAAAAGAGAAAAAGAAGAGGAAAAAAAGGGGGGAAGGTCCGTCCAGAGAGACTTTTTTGGGGTGGTCCCAGCAGATTTTTTGGGTTCCCTGTTGGGTTTTTATGGGATCCCAGTGGGTTTGGGACCATCCCAGTGGATTTGGGGCTCCCCATTGGGTTTTTATGGGATCTCAGTGGGTTTGGGGCTCCCCATTGGGTTTTTATGGGATCCCAGTGAGTTTGGGGCTATCCCATTGGGTTTTTATGGGATCCCAGTGGGGTTTGGGGCTATCCCATTGGGTTTTTATGGGATCCCAGTGGGTTTGGGGCTATCCCATTGGGTTTTTATGGGATCCCAGTGGGTTTGGGGCTATCCCATTGGGTTTTTATGGGATCCCAGTGGGTTTGGGTCTATCCCATTGGGTTTTTATGGGATCCCAGTGGATTTGGGGCTATCCCAATGAGTTTTTATGGGATCCCAGTGGGTTTGGGTCTATCCCATTGGGTTTTTATGGGATCCCAGTGGGTTTGGGGCTATCCCATTGGGTTTTTATGGGATCCCAGTGGGTTTGGGGCTATCTCAGTGGGTTTTTATGGGATCCCAGTGGGTTTGGGGCTATCTCAGTGGGATTTTACAGGATCCCAGGGTGTTTTTGGGGTCCCAGACCTGCTCCCTGTTGCTCTCCAGGGCGGGCAGCACCTCCTTGACCGTTCTCTCCACCAGCACCCCCCCGACCATGCGGAAACATTTCCGGGTGGGATCCACCTCCCGCAGCGTCTCGATCACCAGCCTGGGGCAGCGGGGTCAGCATCCCAAATCCACCCCAAAAATACCCCAAATGCACCCCAAATGCAGCCTGATCCTTCCCAAATCCACCCCAAATCCCCACCCCAAACACACCCTGATCCACACCAAATACATCCCAAATCCCTATCCCAAATCCCTGTCCCAATTCCACCCCAAATATAATACCCCAAATCTCCACCCCAAATCCACTCCAAATCACTGTCCCAAATCCATCCCAAACCCACCCCAATCCCAACCCCAAAATCTGCCCCAAATCCCCATCCCAAATCCCAAACCCAAACTCCCAATTCCCATTCTAAACCCCCAGTCCTGACCCTGAACCCCTGACCCCAAACCCACAATCCCTGCTCTAAACCCCCCAATCCCAAACTCGACCCCAAATCCCCAATCCCCCATCCCCAACCCTGATCCCAAATCGCCAATCCTGCCCCAAACCCCTGATCCCAATCCCAACCCCAAACCCCCCAAATCCCGACCCCAAACCCCCCATATCCCAACCCCAAATCCCCATCCCCAATATGGACCCTAAACCCCCCAAACCCCTGACCTCAAACCCCTCACCCTTGACTCCAAATCCCCCAAACCTGACCCCAAACCCCCCCAGTCTGGACCTCAAACCCCCCAACCCCAAACCTCCCAATCCTGCTCCCAAACCCCCCAATCCCGAGCCCAAACCCCCCAATCCTGACCCCAAACCCCCCAATCCCGCTCCCAAACCCCCCAGTCCCGCTCCCAAACCCCCCAATCCTGCTCCCAAACCCCCCCAATCCCGCTCCCAAACCCCCCAGTCCCGCTCCCAAACCCCCCAATCCCGCTCCCAAACCCCCCAATCCCGAGCCCAAACCCCCCAATCCCCCTCCCAAACCCCCCAGCCCCGCTCCCAAACCCCCCAATCCCGACCTCAAACCCCCCAATCCTGACCCCAAACCCCCCAATCCCGAGCCCAAACCCCCCAATCCCGCTCCCAAAACCCCCAATCCCGCTCCCAAACCCCCCAATCCTGACCCCAAACCCCCCAATCCTGCTCCCAAACCCCCCAGTCCCGCTCCCAAACCCCCCAGTCCCGCTCCCAAACCCCCAGCCCCTGACCCACGTGTGCTCGTTGAGCTCCAGCTCCAGCTCGGCCGCCTTGGAGGCCAAACCCCGCTGGTCCTGCCGCAGGCGGTTAAACCGGGACACCACCTGCAGCCAAACTGGGATCACTGGGACGGACTGGGATGGACTGGGATGGGACTGGGATGGCAACTGGGACAGACTGGGGGGGCTGGGAGGGGAACTGGGTTAACTGGGAGCAACTGGGAGGGACTGGGACAGATTGGGGGGGGAACTGGGTTAAGTGGGAGCCACTGGGATGGGCTGGGAGGCACTGGGGGAGACTGGGATCGACTGGGATGAGAACTGGGTTAACTGGGAGCCACTGGGATGGACTGGGGGGGGCTGTGATGGGACTGGGGTGGCACTGGGATCAACTGGAAGCAGACTGGGATCAGACCACGAACGGTGTGGGGTAAACTAGGATAGGGATAAACCAGGGTTGGGGAACTGGTAATGGGATAAACTGGGATGGACTGGGATAAACCATGGTAAACTGGGCTAAACTGGGAATGGGATTGCATTGGGATAAACTGGGATTGGGGAACTGGGAATGGGATCAGACTGGGATCAACTGGGATTGGGATAAACCAGGACTGGGGAGCTGGGAATGGGATTGGAAAGCTCGGAATGGGATAGACTGGGGTAAACTGGGATTGGATTGGGATCATCTGGGGTAAACTGGGATAAACTCCTGGGATTGGGGTTGGGATCCCATTGGGGGCTTGGGGAGCCCCCTGAGATGAGGGGGAACCCCTCAACCCCACAGCAGCGCCCCCCCTCGTTCCCCAACCCCAGCCCCCCATTATCAGGGACCTCTCCCCTCTTATCAGAAACCCCTCAGCATTATCAGGGACCCCCCCTCACTCCCCATCCCCTCACTCCCCATCCCCTCACTCCCCATCCCCCCCCCATCCCCCCCTTCTCCTCACGTCCAGGCCCACCCCACTCCGCTTCCCCCTCACTCCTCCGCTCCCGGGGACCCCTCCCCATCTCCCGGTTCCCCCTGACCTGCTCGGCGCTCAGCCCCTTCCCCGCCGGGGCCGCTCCTCGCCCCTTCCCCGGCTCCGCCATCTTGTCCCGCGAGGCTCCGCCCCTTCCGCTCAAGCCGCGCTCGAGCCGCCGCCACTTCCGGGCGCCATCTTGAGTGCGGGTGAGGCGGCGGCGCCGCCATCTTGGGTGAGGGCAGCGCCTGCTGGGGGGACTTTGGCCGCGCTGCCGCCGGCGGGGAATGTGCGGGAATGGGGGCGGAAAACGGGGAAAAAGTGGGGGGAAAAAGGGGTTTGGGGTGGGGGGAGGGCGGAGGTGCGGGGATTTGGGGGTTGGGGACGGGTGGGGGGCGGTTTAGGGGGTGGGGGTAGTTTGGGGTCCAAATTGGAGCCGTTTTGGGGGGTGTTTGGGGCAGTTTGAGGGGGTCTGGGGTAGTTTTGGGGGTGTTTGGGGCAGTTTTGGGAGGTGTTTGGGGCAGTTTGAGGGGGTCTGGGGTAGTTTTGGGGGTGTTTGGGGCAGTCTGGGGTAGATTTAGGGGGTTTTGGGGCAGTTTGGGGGGTCTGGGAGCAGTTTTTGGGGGGCTGGGGTACTGTGGGATCAAAATTGGGGGAGCTGAGGGCATTTGGGGGGTCAGTGGGCAGTTTGGGGTCACACCTGGGGCAGTTTGAGGGGGTCTGGGGTAGTTTTGGGGGGGTTTGGGGTAGTTCTGGGGTTCAGGGGCAGTTTGGGGGGGTTCCAGGTCCCCCCCATCCGTGTGGCCCCTCCCCAATTTGGGGTGTCCCCCCTTCCCCAGGCTGAGGGTGGCCCCCTGGGCCCTGCTGTGCTGCGCCTCGAGAGCCCCCCAGAGCTCCAGCACTGCGGGCAGGTACAGAGGGGAACCCCAAAAACCCCAAGGGGACCCCAGAAACCCCATGGGAACCCCAAGGGGGGCTGAGGGTGACCGTGGGGGTGACCCCAGGTGTGTGTGGGGGGGTTCAGGTGTGACCCTGCTCATGGACAGGCTGTCCCTGTCCCCAAGGGGATGGCCTGTGGGGTGACCCCAGTCCCTTTGAGGTGTCCCATGGGGTGACCCCTGTCCCCATGAGGTGCCCTCGGTGTCCCCTCCCCACAGCCCTATGGCCATGGAGGTGTCTTCCTGTCATTGTGAGGTCCCTTCAGTGTCCCCTCCTCGTGGCCATGGCCATGTCCCCAGGCCTGCTGGTGTCCCCCTGTCCCTCCATGTCCCTCACAGTTGTCCCTTCCCCATGGTCCCTCACAGTGTCCCCTCCCTGCAGCCCCACAGCCGTGGCAGCTTTCCTGCTGTGTCCCCAGACTCATTGGTGTCCCCCTGTCCCTCCAGGTCCCTCACAGCCATGGCAGCTCCCCCGGCCCCCTCAGTGTCCCCAGGCGCCTCGGGCGGGCTGGTGGCGGTGGCCCAGGTGACATCCACGGGGGACAAGGAGCACAACTGGCGGCAGTGCTCGGCCCTGGTGCGGCGCGCGGCGGCCATGGGGGCCAGGGCCGTGTTCCTGCCCGAGGGCTTCGACTTCATCGGGGACAGTCCCCAGCACAGCCTGGAGCTGGCAGAGCCACTGCACGGGGACACCGTGGGGCGCTACCGGCAGCTGGCCAGGTACCCACGCCGCGGGTGGCACCTGCGTGTCCCCGGGGGATGGCACTGTGTGTGTCCCCAGGGGATGTCACAGTGTGTATGTCACTGTGAGTGCCAAGGGAATGGGACACGTGTCCCTAGGGGTTGACAGTGTGTCCCCAGGGATGTGATGGCGTGTCCCCAGGGAATGTCATTCTCTGTCCCTAGGGAATGTCACCGTATGTCCCCACAGAATGTCTCTATTCTCAGAGGATGTCATGGTGTGTTCCCAGGGAATGTCACCGTGTGTGTCCCCAGGGGATGACATTGTCTGTCACCAGGGCATGTCACTGTGTGTCCCTAGGGAATGTCACTCAGTGTCCCCAGGGAATGTGACAATATGTCCCTATGGAATGTCACTGTGTCTATGTCATCGTGTGTCCCCATGGAATGTCACCGTGTGCCCCTAGGTAATGTCACTGTGTGTCCCCAGGGAATGTCACCGTGTGTGTCCCCAGGGACTGTCACCATGCGTCCCCAGGGGATGACATTGCCTGTCACCAGGGCATGTCACTGTGTGTCCCTAGGGAATGTCACTCAGCGCCCCCAGGGAATGTGACAACATGTCCCCAAGGACTGTCACTGTGTCTATGTCATCGTGTGTCCCCAGAGAATGTGATGGTGTGTCCCCAGGGAATGTCACTGCGTGTCCTTAGGGAACGTGATGGTGTGTCCCCAGGGAATGTCACCGTGTGCCCCTAGGGAATGTCACTGCGTGTCCCCAGGGACTGTCACTGCGTGTCCTTAGGGAATATGATGGTGTGTCCCCAGGGACTGCCACTCTGTCTTCCCAGTGAATGTCCCTCTGTGTCCCCAGGGGATGTCCCTGTCTGTCCCCAGGGAGTGTCACTCCATGTCCCCAGGCCCTGTCCCTCTGTGTCCCCAGGGAATGTGACGTGTGGCTCTCCCTCGGGGGTTTCCACGAGCGTGGCCAGGACTGGGACAGCACCGGCCGGATCTACAACTGTCACCTGCTGCTGGACAGCTCGGGTGGGACACGGCCTTCCTGACCCCGTGCCACCCCCGTGCCACCCCCGTGTCCCCCAGATCCCCAGTGCCTGTGCCCCCAACATTCCCAACCCCTGGTTGTCCCCAGTGTCTCCAATCCCTGTGGCTGTCCCCAGGTGCAGCGGTGGCCGCGTACCTGCACCATTCCCACCCCCTGGCTGTCCTTGCCGTCCCAAGTGTCCCCAGTCCCCTCTGGCTGTCCCCAGGCATGGTGGTGGCCGTGTCCCCCCCATTCCCAACCCCTGGTTGTCCCCAGTGTCCCCAATCCCTGTGGCTGTCCCCAGGTGCGCTGGTGGCCGTGTACCTGCACCATTCCCAATCTCCATGGCTGTCCTCAGTGTCCCCAACCCCTGCTGTAGCTGTCCCCAAACCCCTGGTGGTTGTCCCCAATGTCCCCAATCCCCATGGCTGTCCTCACTGTCCCCAGTGCCTGTGGCTGTCCCCAGCCCCCTGGTGGCTGTCCCCAGGTGCTCTGGTGGCTGTCCCCAACCCCCTGGTGGCTGTCCCCAGGTGCTCTGGTGGCTGTCCCCAGCCCCCTGGTGGCTGTCCCCAGGTGCTCTGGTGGCTGTCCCCAGCCCCATGTAGCTGTCCCCAACCCCCGGTGGCTGTCCCCAGGTGCTCTGGTGGCTGTCCCCAGCCCCATGTAGCTGTCCCCAACCCCTTGGTGGCTGTCCCCAGGCGCTCTGGTGGCTGTCCCCAACCCCCGGTGGCTGTCCCCAACCCCCTGTAGCTGTCCCCAACCCCTTGGTGGCTGTCCCCAGGCGCTCTGGTGGCCGCGTACCGCAAGCTGCACCTGTTTGACGCGGCGCTGCCGGGGCAGCCGGCGCTGTGCGAGAGCTCCTTCACCAACCCTGGCCAGGAGCTGCTGCCCCCCATCGACACCCCCGTGGGCAAGGTACGGCCCTGGCCCTGTCCCCTGCTGTCCCCAAGTGTCCCCAAGTGTCCCCTGCCCTCACTGATCCCTGGCATTCCCAAAAAAACCCCATGTGTCACAGCCTGTGGTACCCAGAGCTGGCCTTGCCCTAATCCTCACCCCAGCCCTAAACCCAACCTCTGACCCCACAGTGCCCAGGGCTGTCCCCAGATGTCCCCAGGGTGTCCCAAGGTGTCCCCAGGGTGTCCCCTGCCCTCGCTGACCCCTGGTGTTCCCAAAGAACAGCTGGAATTGGCTGAGTGCTACAGCCTGTGGTACCCAGAGCTGGCCCTGCCCCGACCCCTGACCCTCCCCATGTCCCCAGGGCTGTCCCAGGATGTCCCCAGGGCTGTCTCCAATGTCCCCTCCTGTCCCCAGCTGGGGCTGGCCGTGTGCTCTGCCCTGCATTTCCCAGAGCTGGCCCCGTGCTCAGGGTGTCCCCAGGTGTCCCCAATGTCCCCTCCTGTCCCCAGCTGGGGCTGGCCGTGTGCTATGACCTGCGGTTCCCGGAGCTGGCCCCGTGCTCAGGGTGTCCCCAGGTGTCCCCAATGTCCCCTCCTGTCCCCAGCTGGGGCTGGCCGTGTGCTATGACCTGCATTTCCCAGAGCTGGCCCTGTGCTCAGGGTGTCCCCAGGTGTCCCCAATGTCCCCTCCTGTCCCCAGCTGGGGCTGGCCGTGTGCTATGACCTGCGGTTCCCGGAGCTGGCCCCGTGCTCAGGGTGTCCCCAGGTGTCCCCAATGTCCCCTCCTGTCCCCAGCTGGGGCTGGCCGTGTGCTATGACCTGCGGTTCCCAGAGCTGGCCCTGTGCTCAGGGCTGTCCCCAATGTCCCCTCCTGTCCCCAGCTGGGGCTGGCCGTGTGCTATGACCTGCATTTCCCAGAGCTGGCCCCGTGCTCAGGGCTGTCCCCAATGTCCCCTCCTGTCCCCAGCTGGGGCTGGCCGTGTGCTATGACCTGCGGTTCCCGGAGCTGGCCCAGGCCCTGCGCGGGGCCGGTGCCCAAATCCTGACCTTCCCCTCGGCCTTCACCGTCCCCACCGGAGCTGCACACTGGGAGGTGAGGGGACACCCTGGGGGGGCTTGGGGACACCCCTGGGGGGGCTTGGGGACACCCTGGGGGGGCTTGGGGACACTGTGGAGGGGTTGGGGACACCCATGGTGGGGTTGGAGACACTCAACGGGGGGAGTTGGGGACACCCATGGTGGGGCTGGGGACATCCATGGGGGAGTTGGGGACTCCCTGGGGGGCTTGGGGACAGCGCTGTCCCCGCAGGTGCTGCTGTGTGCCTGTGCCATTGAGTGTCCCCCATGTCCCCCTTGGTGACAGTGCTGTCCCCCAGGTGCTGCTGCGTGCCCGTGCCATCGAGTGCCCCGTGTCCCCCTTAGTGACACCCCACTGTGTGCCCGTGTCCCCCTCAGTGTCCCCACTGTCCCCCAGGTGCTGCTGCGTGCCCATGCCCCCTGTGTCCTCCTTGGTGACACCACTGTCCCCTCAGGTGCTGCCAGGGTGCCATTGAGTGTCCCCCATGTCCCCCTTGGTGACACCACTGTCCCTGCAGGTGCTGCTGCGTGCCCATGCCATCGAGTGCCCCGTGTCCCCCTTAGTGACACCCCACTGTGTGCCCGTGTCCCCCTCAGTGTCCCCACTGTCCCCCAGGTGCTGCTGCGTGCCCGTGCCCCCTGTGTCCTCCTTGGTGACACCACTGTCCCCTCAGGTGCTGCCAGGGTGCCATTGAGTGTCCCCCGTGTCCCCCTTGGTGACAGTGCTGTCCCCCAGGTGCTGCTGCGTGCCTGTGCCATCGAGTGCCCCGTGTCCCCTTTAGTGACACCCCTGTGTGCCCACGTCCCCCTCAGTGTCCCCACTGTCCCCCAGGTGCTGCTGCGTGCCCGTGCCATCGAGTGCCCCGTGTCCCCCTTAGTGACACCCCACTGTGTGCCCATGTCCCCCTCACTGTCCCCCAGGTGTTGCTGCATGCCCATGCCACTGAGTGCCCCGTGTCCCCCTTAGTGACACCCCACTGTGTGCCCGTGTCCCCCTCAGTGTCCCCACTGTCCCCCAGGTGCTGCTGCGCGCCCGTGCCATCGAGTGCCAGTGCTACGTGGTGGCCGCGGCTCAGACCGGCCGCCACAACGCCACCCGCGCGTCCTTCGGTCACTCGCTGGTGGCCGATCCCTGGGGCACCGTGGTGGCTCAGTGCCACCAGGGGCCGGGGCTCTGCCTGGCCCACATCGACCTGGCCTACCTGGAGCAGGTGCGCAGGGACCTGCCCGTGCACGGCCACCGCCGTGGGGACATCTACGGGAGCCTCACGGGGACACCGGGGACGTGACGGCGCCGGCGTTGGGTGGGACGCGCTCGGAATTTGCACCGGGTTTGCTGTTCTGTCCCCAAAACAGAATGGCACAATGAATGTGTCCTCCCTGCTCTTTTTGGGGGGTCCCAAATCAGTCCCAAATCTGCACCAATTCAGCCCCAAATATTCCCCCAAATCAGTCCCAAATCTGCACCAATTCAGCCCCAAATTTGCCTTTTTGTCCCCAAAATGGAATGGCACAATGTGTCCTCCCTGCTCTTTTTGGGGTCCCAAATCAGCCCCAAATCTGCACCAGTTAAGCCCCAAATCTGCACCAATTCAGCCCCAAATCAGTCCCAAATCTGCATCAATTCAGCCCCAAATCTGCACCAGTTCAGCCCTGAATCAGTCCCAAATCTGCCTTTTTGTCCCCAAAATGGAATGGCACAATGTGTCCTCCCTGCTCTTTCTGGGGGGGTCCCAAATCAGCTCCAAATCCCCGTCAAATCTGCATCAATTCAGCCCCAAATCTGCACCAATTCAGCTCCAAATCTGCATCAATTCAACCCCAAATCTGCATCAATTCAGCCCCAAATCTGCACCAATTCAACCCCAAATCTGCATCAATTCAACCCCAAATCTGCATCAATTCAGCCCTAAATCAGCCCCAAATCTTCATCAATTCAGCTCCAAATACTCCCCCAAATCTGCATCAATTCAGCCCCAAATCTGCACCAGTTCAGCCCCAAATCTGCCCTTTTTGTCCCCAAAATGGAATGGTACAATGTGTCCCCCTTACTTTATTGGGGATCTCAAATCAGTCCCAAATCTCCATCAACTCAGCCCTAAATCAGCCCCAAATCTGCATCAATTCAGCCCCAAATCTGCCCCAAATCAGTCCAAAATCTGCATTAATTCAACCCTAAATTTCCCACAAATCAGTCCCAAATCTTTATCAACTCAGCCCCAAATCTGCCCCAAATCAGTCCCAAATCTGCCCCAAATCAGTCCCAAATCTGCCCCAAATCAGTCCCAAATCTGCATTAATTCAGCCCCAAATTTCCCCCAATTCAGTCCCAAATCTGCACCAATTCAGCCCCAAATCAGTCCCAAATCTGCCTTTTTGTCCCCAAAATGGAATGGCACAATGTGTCCCCCCTGCTCTTTTTGGGGTCCCAAATCAGCCCCAAATCTCCATCAACTCAGCCCTAAATCAGCTCCAAATCTGGACCAATTCAGCCCCAAATCAGTCCAAAATCTGCATTAATTCAGCCCCAAATTTCCCACAAATCAGTCCCAAATCTGCCCCAAATCAGTCCCAAATCTGCATTAATCCAGCTCCAAATATTCCCCCAAGTCAGTCCAAAATCTGCATTAATTCAGCCCCAAATCTCCCCCAAATCAGTCCCAAATCTGCATCAATTCAGCCCCAAATCTGCACCAATTCGGCCCTGAATTGGCCCCAAATCTGCCTTTTTGTCCCCAAAATGGAATGGCACAATGTGTTCTCCCTGCTATTTTTGGGGGTCCCAAATCTGCACCAATTCAGCCCCAAATCAGTCCCAAATCTGCCCTTTTTGTCCCCAAAATGGAATGGCACTACATGTCCCCCCTTTCTCTTTTTTTGGGGTCCCAAATCTGCACCAATTCAGCTCCAAATCTGCCCTTTTTGTCCCCAAAATGAAATGCCACATGTCCTCCCTGCTCTCCTTTTGGGGTCCCCACTCTTTTTTGGGGTCCCGATTCAGCCTCAAATTTGCTCCAATTCTGCATCAATTTAGCCCAAAACTGACCCCGAATCTGCCCCAAATCAGCTCCAATTTACACCAAATGTGCTCCAAATCAGCCTTTTTGTCCCCAAAATGAAACAGCACAAAGTGTCCCCCTTTTTTTGGGGGGGGGGAATCCCAAATCTGCTCTGAAACTGCCCCAAAAATCAACCCCAAATCTGCTTCGAATCAGCCCAAAATCAGCCCCAAATCTGCCCCAATTCACCCCAAATTCTGCATCAATTCAACCCCAAATCTGCACTGAATCAGCACTTTTGTCCCCAAATGGGATTTCCAATTTTTGGGGGGGGGGCTCCCCCTTTTTTAGGGGTTCTGGGGGGGAGGAGGAATTTCTTTCTATTAAAATTTGAAAAATACAAAATCCCAGGAAATGACCCCAAAGTGTGGAGGAATTTTGGGATGGAAGGGATTGGGGACAACCCTGAACCCCCCCAAGTGCCTGGGTGGGAATGGGGGAAAAAACAAGAAAAATGGGAAAAAAACTCCATCCCATGTTGGGTTTTGGGGGAAAATGGGAATTTTTGGGGGGAAAAAAAAGCAGGGATTTGGGGAGGAAAATGGGAATTTTGGGGGAAATTGCCATTTGCTTTTCGTTGTTTTTAATGGATATAAAAGAGGGAAAAAATGAAGGGAAAATCATGGAAACCACAAGAAGGAATTTGAAAAGGAAAATGAGGAATTCTGGAATATTCCATTGTTCCAATGTTTTCCACACCTGAAATCCCCAATTCTGGCTTTTTCCTGCTGTTTTTAATGGATAAAAAAGAACAGAAAATAGGGGAAAAAAATCACAGAAAACACAAAGAAAAGGAGGAATTGACAGAGAAAAATGAGAATTTCTGGAACATTCTGTTATTCTGGGGTTTCCCAAACCTCAAATCCCCAAGTCCCAGCGTGTTGCACCAATGGGATTTTTGCCTTTTTGCTATTTTTAATGGATATGAAAAACAGAAAATGAGGAAAAATCATGGAAAACATAAGAAGAGGGAAGAGTTTGATAGAAAAAAATGAGAGATTCTGGAATATTCCACACCCCCAAATCCCAGCGTGTTCCACCAATGGGATTGTGGCCTTTTCATCACCATTTTTAATGGATAAAAAGGAAAGAAAATGGGAAGAAAACGTGGAAAAACATAAAGAGAAGAAGAAAATATGGAAAACACAAAGAGAAGGAGGAATTGAGAGGGAAAAGTGAGGAATTCTGGAATATTCCACACCCCCAAATCCCCCAATTCCCAGTGTGTTGCACCAATGGGATTTTTGCCTTTTCATCACCATTTTTAATGGAAAAAAAGGAAAGAAAATGGGAAGAAAATGTGGAAAACACAAAGAGGAATTGAGAGGGAAAAGTGAGGAATTCTGGAATATTCCACACCCCCGATCCCCAAATCCCAGCGTGTTCCACCAATGGGATTTTTGCCTTTTCATCACCATTTTTATGGATACAAAAGAAAAGAAAATGGGAAGAAAACATGGAAAATATAAAGAGAAGAAGAAAACATGGAAAACACAAAGAGAAGGAGGAATTGAGAGGGAAAAGTGAGGAATTCTGGAATATTCCACACCCCGAATTCCCAGCGTGTTCCACCAATGGGATTTTTGCTTTTCATCACCATTTTTAATGAAAAAAAAGGAAAGAAAATGGGAAGAAAACATGGAAAACATAAAGAAAAGGAGAAAATGTGGAAAACACAAGGAGGAATTGAGAGGGAAAAGTGAGGAATTCTGGAATATTCCACACCCCCTATCCCCAAATCCCAGTGTGTCGCACCAATGGGATTTTTGCCTTTTCATCTCCATTTTCAATGGATAAAAAGGAAGAAAACATGGAAAATATAAAGAGAAGAAGAAAATATGGAAAACACAAAGAGAAGGAGGAATTGAGAGGGAAAAGTGAGGAATTCTGGAATATTCCACACCCCCGATCGCCAAATCCCAGTGTGTTCCACCAATGGGATTTTTGCTTTTCATCATCATTTTTAATGGAAAAAAATGAAAGAAAACGGGAAGAAAACATGGAAGACATAAAGAAAAGGAGAAAATGTGGAAAACACAAAGAGAAGGAGGAATTGAGAGGGAAAAGTGAGGAATTCTGGAATATTCCACACCCCCAAATCCCCAATTCCCCGTGTGTTGCACCAATGGGATTTTTGCCTTTTCATCACCATTTTTAATGGATAAATAGGAAAGAAAATAGGGAGAAAACATGGAAAATATAAAGAGAAGGAGGAATTGAGAGGGAAAAGTGAGGAATTCTGGAATATTCCACACCCCCGATCCCCAAATCCCAGTGTGTCGCACCAATGGGATTTTTGCCTTTTCATCACCATTTTTAATGGATACAAAAGAAAAGAAAATGGGAAGAAAACATGGAAAATATAAAGAGAAGGAGGAATTGAGAGGGAAAAGCGAGGAATTCTGGAATATTCCACACCCCAAATCCCAGCGTGTCGCACCAATGGGATTTTTGCCTTTTCATCACCATTTTTAATGGATACAAAAGAAAAGAAAATGGGAAGAAAACATGGAAAATATAAAGAGAAGGAGGAATTGAGAGGGAAAAGCGAGGAATTCTGGAATATTCCACACCCCAAATCCCAGCGTGTCGCACCAATGGGATTTTTGCCTTTTCATCACCATTTTTAATGGATACAAAAGAAAAAACAGGAGGGGGAAAACCCCATGGAAAACACAAGGAGAACCCATCAGGAACCCCAAAAACCTCCGAATCCCGGAATCCCCCACACCTCCAACCCTCCCCAAATCCACGAGCGAGCTCCGCCGAAGAACCCGGGCGGGGGGGGGGGAAGAGGAAAAAAAAAAACCAGGAAAACCCCCCAAAAAAACCCCAAAAAAAACCGCGGGAAAGGCGGGGAGGGGACGGGGGTGAATCCCTCAGGGAGCCGTGTGGAGCATCAAGTTCCTGAGGAGTTTCTGGCGACCCAACTCGTAATCCTCCTCGTCCACGTTGACCAGCAGCTTGATGGCCTCGTGGCCCACGGCCTGTTTGAGCGAGTCCGTGATGAAGACGCCCTTGAGGGCCTCCAGGAGGGAGCCGTTGATGTAATCCCGCCAGAAGGCGTCGAGGTAGGTGAGCTCCGAGAATTTGATGTCGCAGATGATGGAGCCCAAATCCCGCGATTTCAGGATGGTGTTGGCCTGGTTGAAGCGCTCGAATTGGCGCTCCAGAGGGTCCTGCTTGTTGGAGAAGACGTTGCCGTGCAGGGCGGAGTCGTGCTGGCAGTACTCGGCGCGCACGCGCAGGCGGATGTCTGGGATTGAGGGGGGAAAAGGGGGGTTAGGGTGGGGGAATGTGGGTTTGGGATTGGGGGAAATGTGGGGTTAGGATCAGGGAATGTGGGGTTTTGGGATTGGGGAATGTGGGGGGTTAGGGTGGGGGAATGTGGGGTTTGGGATTGGGGGAAATGGGGTTTGGGATTGGGGGAATGCGGTTTGGGATTGGGGAAATGGGGGGTTAGGATCAGGGAATGTGGGGTTTGGGATTGGGGAAATGGGGGGTTAGGGTGGGGGAATGTGGGATTTGGGATTGGGGGAAATGGGGTTTGGGATTGGGGGAATGGGGTTTGGGATTGGGGAATGTGGGGTTTGGGATTGAGGAATGTGGGGTTTGGGATTGGGGAATGTGGGGTTAGGGTCAGGGAATATGGGGTTTGGGATTGGGGGAATGGGGTTTGGGATTGGGGGAAATGGGGGGTTAGGATCGGGGAATGTGGGGTTTTGGGATCAGGGAATATGGGGGGTTAGGGTCGGGGAATGTGGGGTTTGGGATTGGGGAAATGGGGTTTTGGGATTGGGGGAAATGTGGAGTTTAGGGGGTTTGGGATTGGGGGTAATGTGGGGTCTAGGGGTTTTGGGATTGGGGGAATGGGGTTTGGGATCGGTGGAAATGGGGGGTTAGGATCGGGGAACATGGAGGTTTGGGATTGGGGGATTGGGGGTTTCAGATTGGGGGAATGGGGTTTGGGATTGGGGAATGTGGGGTTTAGGACTGGGGGAATGGGGTTTAGGGACTGGGAGAATGTGGGTTTCTCCCTGGGGATCCCATTCCCAATCCCACAATCCCACATTCCCAATCCCACAATCCCAATCCCAATCCCAACCCCCTCTCACCGCAGGTCTGTTTCTCCTTGGGGATCCCATTCCCAATCCCACAATCCCACATTCCCAATCCCATATTCCCAGTCCCAATCCCACAATCCCAATCCCAGCCCCTCTCACCGCAGGTCTGTTTCTCCCTGGGGATCCCATTCCCAATCCCACAATCCCACATTCCCAATCCCACATTCCCAATCCCACATTCCCAATCCCAGCCCCTCTCACCGCAGGTCTGTTTCTCCCTGGGGATCCCATTCCCAATCCCACAATCCCACATTCCCAGTCCCACAATCCCAATCCCAGCCCCTCTCACCGCAGGTCTGTTTCTCCTTGGGGATCCCATTCCCAATCCCACATTCCCACATTCCCAATCCCACATTCCCAATCCCACAATCCCAATCCCAGCCCCTCTCACCGCAGGTCTGTTTCTCCTTGGGGTCGGGCGTCGCTGACTTCCTGCGTTTCCGTTGGCTCCCGAGGAGGCTCCGGGCCCGGCCCGGGCGCTTCGGGCCCAGCTGGGGCCCCCCCGGGGGGCAGCACAGGGACGGGTGGGGGGCAGGCACTGGGACATGGGGGAAATGGGGTCAGAGACCCCAAATCCAACCCCAGAGATCCCAAATCCATCCAGGGAACCCCAAACCCATCCCAAATCCCACCCCGGGGAGCGGCACAGGGATGGGTGGGGGGCAGGCACTGGGACATGGGGGGAAATGGGGTCAGAGACCCCAAATCCAACCCCAGAAACCCCAAACCCATCCATCAGATCTGGGCACAGCCCCCCAAACCCAGAGCCCTGGGAGGCTCTGGGGTCGGGAACTTTGGGATGACCCAAGGGCGGTGGTGACCCCAAATGGGAGTGATGATCCCAAATGGGAGCGATGATCCCAAATGGAGGTGATGATCCCAAATGGAGGTGATGATCCCAAATGGGAGCGATGATCCCAAATGGAGGTGATGATCCCAAATGGGAGTGATGATCCCAAATGGAGGTGATGACCCCAAATGGGAGCGATGATCCCAAATGGGAGTGATGATCCCAAATGGAGGTGATGATCCCAAGTGGAGGTGATGACCCCAAAGGAGGGGGCAACAATGATCCCATGGAGGGCCGGTGACCCCAAAAGGGGACAGTGACCCCAAAGGGTGATGATGACCCCAAATGGAGGTGATGACCCCTAAGGGTGACAATGACCCCAAAGGGTGATGATGACCCCAAATGGGAATGACGATGATCTCAAGAGGGGATGGTGACCCCAAATGGGAGTAATGATCCCAAAGGGAAGAGTAAGGAAGATCCCAAATGGGGGTGATGATCCCAAAGGAGGGGATGACAATGATCCCAAAAGGGGGGTGACAGTGGCCCCAAAAGGGGGTGACAGTGGCCCCAAAAGGGGGTGACAGTGGCCCCAAAAGGGGGTGACAGTGGCCCCAAAAGGGGGTCCGTACCTGATTTGTGGGGGTGGCCGAGGCCGGGCGGGGCCCCCCCGGGCGCGCGGGGGGTGACGTAGCGGATGGACGTCTCCTCCAGGTACTTGTCCACCAGGTCCGGGCACACTGGGAACGGGAACGTCACCGGGATGGCACGGGAACGGGAATGTCATGGGAATGGCACCAGGAATGGGAATGTCACCGGGATGGCACGGGAATGGGAATGTCATGGGAACGGGAATGTCACCGGGATGGGAATGTCACTGGGATGGCACGGGAACGGGAATGTCACCGGGATGGCACAGGGAACGGGAATGGCACGGGAATGGCACCAGGATGGAACAGGAATGGGAATGTCACAGGAACGGGAATGTCACTGGGAATGCCACGGGAATGGGAATGTCACAGGAATGGCACAGGAATGGGAATGTCACCGGGATGGAACGGGAATGGGAATGGCACGGGAACGGGAATGGGAATGTCACAGGAATGTCACAGGAATGGCACCGGGAACGGCAGATGATGGCGTGACCCCAGTACCGCTGTACACTGTGGCAGTGACTCCGTATATCGCGATATATCGTGACATATCACCCCAGGCACTCACCGGGGCGCCGCCTCTTGAGGCTGACGTAGGGCAGCAGGTCATGGTGGGTGATGATGTGACCCCAATACCCTGATATCACCCCGTATATCGCGATATATCGCGACAAGCACTCACCGGGGTGCCATCTCTTGAGGCTGACATAGGGCAGCAGCTCGTGGCAGGTGATGTGACCCCAATACCCCGATATCACCCCGTATATCATGATATATCGTGACATATCACCCCAGGCACTCACCGCAGCGCCGCCTCTTGAGGCTGATGTAGGGCAGCAGGTCATGGTGGGTGATGTGACCCCAATACCCTGATATCACTCCTATATCAACATGGTGACCCCGTATATCGCGATATATCGCGACGAGCACTCACCGGGGCGCCGCCTCTTGAGGCTGACGTAGGGCAGCAGGTCGTGGCGGGTGATGATGCGCAGCAGCTGCAGCAGCTGCCGCAGGTTGCTCTCGTCGCAGCGGCCCTGGCGCTCCAGGGCCAGCAGGAAATCGCGGCCCGAGCGGATGCGGCCGCGCTCGGCCTCGTCCAGCACGTCCACGAAGAGGAAGGAGAGCACGCGCACGTCGCGGTGCGTCAGCTGCGCGCCCACGATGTCGAACATGCGGTGCAGCGAGTACAGGCCCTGCTCGCGCTCGCCCGGCTCCTCCGGCCACGGCACCGCGCCGCCCGTGCCACCGCCGGCGCCGCCACCGCCTGCGCCGCGCTTCCGGCCCGCCATGGGCACCTGGGGACACCAATATGGGACATGGGTTCAGACGTGGGGTCAGTGGGATATGGGGTCAGTACAGGCCCTGCTTGCGCTTGTCCAGCTCCTCTGGCCACCATTGGCACTGCCAGTGCCGTGCTTCCGGCCCGCCATGGGCACCTGGGGACATGGGGACACAGGGACATGGGGTCAGACACGGGGTCAGTGGGACATGGGGACAATGGGACACGGGGTCAGACATGGGGTCAGTGGGATATGGGGTCAGTACAGGCCCTGCTTGCGCTTGTCCAGCTCCTCTGGCCACCATTGGCACTGCCAGTGCCGTGCTTCCGGCCCGCCATGGGCACCTGGGGACATGGGGACACAGGGACATGGAGTCAGACATGGGGTCAGTGGGACATGGGGTCAGTGGGACATGGGGTCAGTACAGGCCCTGCTCGCGCTCACCCGGCTCCTCCAGCCACCACTGGCACCATCAGTGCCACGTTTCCAGCCCGCCATGGGCACCTGGGGACATGGGGTCAGACATGGGGTCAGTGGGATATGGGGTCAGACATGGGGTCAGTGGGACATGGGGTCAGACATGGGGTCAGTGGGATATGGGCACAATGGGACATGGGGTCAGATATGGGGTCAGTGGGACATGGGGTCAGTACAGGCCCTGCTTGTGCTTGTCCAGCTCCTCCAGCCACCACTGCCACCACCAGTGCCACGTTTCCGGCCCGCCACGGGCACCTGGGGACACCAATAGGGGACATGGGGTCACACAACCCTTGCCAACCTCCTCCAACCATAGCACTGCGCCACTGCCACCAGTGCCACTGGCACTGCCACTGCGCTTCCGGCCCGCCACGGGCACCTGGGGACACCAATAGGGGACATGGGGTCAGAGGGACATGGGGACAATGGGACATGGGGTCAGAGGGACATGGGGACAGAGGGACATGGGGACAATGGGACATGGGGACAGAGGGACATGGGGACAGAGGGACATGGGGACAATGGGACATGGGGACAGAGGGACATGGGGTCAGAGGGACATGGGGACAATGGGACATGGGGTCAGAGGGACATGGGGACAATGGGACATGGGGACAATGGGACATGGGGTCAGAGGGACATGGGGACAATGGGACATGGGGACAATGGGACATGGGGACAGAGGGACATGGGGACAATGGGACATGGGGTCAGAGGGACATGGGGTCAGAGGGACATGGGGACAATGGGACATGGGGACAATGGGACATGGGGTCAGAGGGACATGGGGACAATGGGACATGGGGACAATGGGACATGGGGTCAGTACAGGGCTCAGTACAGGCCCTGCCTGCCCTTGTCCGGCTCCTCTGGCCACCACTGGCAGTGCCCACCGTGGGCACCTGGGGACACGGGGACAATGGGACATGGGGACAATGGGACACAGGGCCAGGGACTGGCAGGGACATGGCCCTGTCACAGCCACTGCGCTTCTGGCCCACCGTGGGCACCTGGGGACACGGGGATCTCAACCCCAGATCCCAAGGATTTTCCATCAGGATCCCAATCCTGGGGATTTTCTGTTGGAATCCACTCAGGATCCCGACCCCAATCCCAGAGATTTTCCAGTGGGATCCCGACCCCAATCCCAGGGATTTTCCAGTGGGATCCTGACCCAAATCCCAGGGATTTTCCAGTGGGATCCTGACCCAAATCCTGGGATTTTCCATCAGGATCCCGACCCCAATCCCAGAGATTTTCCACTGGGATCCTGACCCCAATCCCAGGATTTTCCACTGGGATCCTGACCCCAATCCCAGGATTTTCCATTGGGATCCTGACCCCAATCTCTGGGATTTTCTACTGGGATCCTGACCCCAATCCCAGGATTTTCCACTGGGATCCTGACCCCAATCCCAGGATTTTCCACTGGGATCCTGACCCCAATCCCAGGATTTTCCACTGGGATCCTGACCCCAACCTCTCTGTTTTTCTATCCGGATCCCAACCCCAATCCCAGGATTTTCCATCAGGGCCTCAATCCCAGATTTCCCTGGGATCCACCCCCATCCCTGCTCCAGCTTTTCCCTGTGTACAATCTCCCAAACAAAGGGAAAACATTGGGATCACGACAGGAACCCCCCACCCACCCCAATTCCTCTCCAAGGAGGAAATTCCAAAAAAATCCCTGGAAAAAAAACAACCTGGCCCCAGCTCCAGGGCAAACAGGAATGGGAAGCACCTGGTGCTGTGATCCTGCTTTTTTTTTAGGGAATTTTCCTTAAAATGTCTCTTTTTTCCCTCAATTTGGGTGGTGAATTGTACAAAAATTGGGAAAAAGCCTTGGATTCATCAGCACCAACCCCCCTGGAATGATCCTGGATGGTTTTCCTCCTGTAGAAGCCAGAAAAAATCCAAAGAAATCGGGGAAAATTGAGGTTTTATGGAAGTGCTGAGCCCTGGGAAAGGGGAATTTTAGGGATTAAACTTCCAAAATAAATCCACAAAAATGGTTAAATTCATTTCCAAGCAGGGAATTCTGGCTGTGGAGGAGATCCCACAAATCCCAAAATCCTGAAATCCCAAAATCCACAGGGGTGGGAGGTGGAAATCCCCAAAAAATCCGTGAATTTTCCTCAGAAAGGAGCAAGAAAAATCCCTCAGGAAAACACAAGGATCCCAAAATCTCTCAGAAAATCCCTCCCACCCCTCTCTGGAGGCTTTTCCCAGGAAGAGAATTCCGGGAGCATTCAAATAATTTCGGGATAAACGGGAAAAACGAGTTCCTGGAGTTTCCCAGGGCTCAGCCCCATGGGATCCCTGCAGATATTTTGGGATTTTTCCCACTAAATCCAGGCCAAAACCGTCAGAATTCCAGAATTATCCCTAAAAATCCCAGCCTGGGTGGGGAGAAAAAGCCCAAATCCCAAATTTTAGGTGAATTTTCCAAGGGAAATGGACATGAAGGAGACTTCCCCCCCCCCAGTTCCCAGGGATAGGAACAATTCCCAAACAATTGGGGAAAAACTCCCAAAAATTTGGATTAATCCTGAATTTTCCTCTTTTTTTTCTGATGAATTCACCTCCTAAATCCAAAAAAATTCCCAAAAATCCATTCCTGGCCCCAATAAATTGGATTTTTTGGGAAGAAGAGGAGCTCCAGAGGCTGAGGAGGAGGAAGCTCCTGACAAAACATCCCAAGGAAAACCAGCTCTGGAATTTGGGGCTGGAATTTGGGAATTCCCAGCCCTGGAACCAGCTGGGAATGTGGGAATTGAATTCCTGAGCTTCTCCTGATCCATCCCCAAATTCCCTGGATCCATCAGGACCTTCTGGATCCATCCATGGATCGATCCCAGATCCTTCCAGCTCCACCAGGACCCTCTGGATCCATCCCAAACTTCCTCAGATCCACCCTGAGGCCCTTTGGATCCATCCTGAACCTCTCTGGATCCATCAGGACCTTCTGGATCGATCCCAAACCCCCTTGGATCCATCCTGAACCTCTCTGGATCCATCAGGATCTTCTGGATCCCTCCCAGACCTCTCCAGCTCCATCAGGACCCTCTGGATCCATCCCAAACCCCCTTGGATCCATCTTGAACCTCTGGATCCATCCCAGACCCCTCCAGCTCCATCAGGACCCTCGAGATCCATCCCAAAACCCTTTGGATCCATCTTGAACCTCTTTGGATCCACCCTGAACCTCTCTGGATCCATCCCAGACCTCTCCAACTCCATCAGGACCCTCTGGATCCATCTTGAACCCCTTTGGATCCATCTTGAACCTCTCTGGACCCATCCTGAACCTCTCCAGATCCATCAGAAGCCTCCCTGTGTCCATCAGGACCCTCTGGATCCATCCCAAACCCTTTAGATCCATCCCAGACTCCTCCAGCTCCATCAGGACCCTCGAGATCCATCCCAAAACCCTTTGGATCCATCTTGAACCTCTTTGGATCCACCCTGAACCTCTTTGGATCCATCCCAGACCCCTCCAGCTCCATCAGGACCCTCGAGATCCATCCCAAACCCCTTTAGATCCATCTTGAACCTCTTTGGATCCACCCCAGACCCCTCCAGCTCCATCAGGACCCTCGAGATCCATCCCAAAACCCTTTGGATCCACCCTGAACCTCTTTGGATCCATCCCAGACCTCTCCAGAACCATCAGGACCCTCGAGATCCATCCCAAACCCGTTTGGATCCATCTTGAACCTCTTTGGATCCACCCCAGACCCCTCCAGCTCCATCAGGACCCTCTGGATCCATCCCAAACCCCTTTAGATCCATCCTGACCTTCCCTGGCTCCATCCTGAACCTCTCTGGATCCATCAGGATCTTCTGGATCCATCCCAGACCTCTCCAGATCCATCAGGACCCTCTGGATCCATCCCTGGATCCACCCTGAACCTCTCCAGATCCATCCCGACCTTCCCTGGATCCCTCCCTTGTTCCACCCCCCCCCCCGGCTAAATCCCAAATTAATTCAATCCCCAATTAATTAAATCCCGAACCAGCTCCCGGACCCACCTCAGCCGTGCCCGATCGCGGCTCCCGGGCGTTCTCAGCGATCTCCGATCCCTTTTTTCCTTCTCCTTGATTTTCCTTTCCAATAAATCTCCCCCAAAAAAATCCCCACGGAGGCTCCCAAAGTTCCTTGAGCGCTGTCAGTCCTTGCCGGAAAACACCGGATTTTTCCCCAATTTCCCCCCCTCCCCCCAAAAAAACCCCTTTTTAAAATTATTTTTTAATTTCCTAATTAATAATTTATCGAGGAAAAACCAAGCGTGGCGTTGCCTTTAAGTCATTCCCGGTTCCAAGGTCGACATTCCCGAGGCAGGAATTCCCTGGATCGCGGATTTCTGGCGGATTTTATTCGCTCAAAACAAAAACCGCAATAAAAAACCAAAAAAAAACCTCGCTGGGCTGAAGAAATCCTTGGAATTTCATCCCGTTCCTGCTGGGCCTCAAATCCCGGGATTTTCTGACCCTCGGGAGGAGCCGAAATCCCGGAAAAAAAAAACGGGAAAAGCGCTGTTAAATAAACAAATTTAAAAAAAAATAAACCATACAAAAAAAATCCGATTTTACCGCGATTTCGGCTGAAATCGGCCCCGAATTCCAGCGAGAAAGAACCAAAACCGGGGGCACCGGGGGGCTCCGTCAAAGGACCTCAAAGCCCCGGTTCAACCCCGGAGGCCTCGGGAAGGGCCCGGTTCGACCCCAAAAAGCGCCGGTCAAGGCGCGGTTCAGCCCCGGTAAGGCAGCAAACGGCACCACCGAGCCCCGGGGATGCCCCAAACGGCCCCGCCGAGCCCCGAAAGGCGACGGGGAGGCCCCGGTAAGGCCGCAAAAGGCCCCGAGCAGGCCCCGCGTCTCCCCGGGGGAGGCTCCGGTCAGGCCCCGGGGAGGCTCCGGCGGCGGCAGCGTCGCGAGGAGCGGCGGGGGGAGCGGCGGGGCCCCCCCTGCGGGCCCGTCCCAGCCCGCCGAGCGCGGGGGCCCCTCCCGGCCCCTCACGGCCCCTCAGGGCCGGCCCAGCCCCGGCGCCGCCATCTTGGCTCCGTCCGCTCCGCTCCCCGCTCCCCCCGGGCGGCTCCGCCCTGACGCAACTTCCGGCAGGCAGAGGCCACGCCCCCTTTCCCGCCTCGGAGCCGCGCCCACATCCGGGCACCCGCGCGCCCGCCGCGGCTTCACGCCCATAGAGAAACACGGGGAGGGCGGCGCCATGTTGGGTAAGGGCAAGATGGCGGCTACATCCGGGTTTCTGCTGTTGGCGTCAGCGATATTGGTTAGCACGGGGCGGGCGCCATCTTGAGTAAGGGCAGCCTGGCAGCACGGGGCCGCGTGGCGGCGCGGGCGCCATCTTGGAAATCGTGAGGCGGAGGTGCCGCCATCTTAACTGAGGGCAGCAAGGGGGGTCTCGGGGGGAGTTGAGGAGATTTTGAGGATTTTTGGTGTTTTGAAGTCTTTTTTGGGGCGTTTTGGGAAGGGGTGAGGATGGGAGGGTGGGGATGTGTTCAGGAGGGCTTCTGTGAGGGAGGGGAGAGCGGTGGGGTGGGGTTGATTGAGGGGGGCTGCGCGGGGGGATGAGGGGGACAACGGGAGGGGCACGGGGACAATGCGGGAGGAGGAGGAGGAGCCCGTCCTGAGGGCGGGGGGGACACCCTGGCGACAAGGAGGCGACAACTGGGAGGGCAATGCCACCCCCATGGCCCCGAGCGCTCCCCACCCACGGGTGGGGCCCTTCACCTTTGCCCCTTCCTGGGTGGGGAAACTGAGGCAGGGCAGGGAGGGGACACGGGGGGAAGGGGGGGGGTGACCTGGGTGTGTCCCCTCCCTCACCCTCAGTGTCCCCTTCCGCCCCCCCCCCCCCTTCCTCGGCTGCCCCGGGGCGCGGCAATTAACGATTGTAATTGTAATTAGTGTCATTAGCGCGGCACGCGCCACCGCGGCGCCGGGCCCCGAACCGGGGGCGGGGAGGGAACCTCGGTGAGGCCCCCCCGGGGTCGGGGGGACACCGGGGAGGGACCGAGGGGACACAGGGCGGGGGACACACACGGGGGGGTTATCCAGGGTTATCCAGGTGGTCCCCGGTGCCCGGGGGGGTCCCGGAACAGAACCGGGGGTGTCCCCGCTGTCCCGGGTGGTGTCCGAAACAGAACCGGGAGGTGTCCCCGGAGGATCCGGGGGGGTCCCGGTGGTGTCCCCGCTGTCCCGGGCGGTGTCCCCGCTGTCCCGGGTGGCGCTGGTGGCGCTGGGGGCCTCTGCCCGGGGCGGGGCGCGGTGCCCGGGCGGTGTCCGGGCGGTCCCGGTGAGTCACGGTGCCCCCCCCGCCCGCGCCCCCCGGTCCGGCCCGCCCCCGCCGTGCCTATCCCGGGCCGGACCGCGCCCCGGCACTGCCCGCACCGCCACCGGCACCGAGCACCGGCACCGAGCCCCGCACGGTGAGTGAGAGCGGCACCCCTGGCAACGCGGGGTCGGTTCCGCACCCCAAAACTGGAGAACCCCCATCCCCAAATCCCCGTTTGGGGTTTAAATCAGGGTTTGGGGTCCCCCGCCCGGTAACGGGAATGGGGGCTCGGTTCCGCACCCCAAAATGGGGAACCCCATCTCTAAATCCCGCTTTGGGGTTTAAAGCCGGGTTTGGGGTCCCCCGCCCGGTAACGGGAATGGAGGCTCGGTTCCGCACCCCAAAATGGGGAACCCCATCTCTAAATCCCGCTTTGGGGTTTAAATCCGGGTTTGGGGTTCCCCGCCCGGTAACGGGAATGGAGGCTCGCTCCCGCACCCCAAAACTGGAGAACTCCATCCCCAAATCGCGGTTTGGGGCCCCCCTCCCGGTAACGGGAACGGAAGGTCGGTCCTGCACCCCAAAATGGGGAACCCCATCCCCAAATCCCGCTTTGGGGTCTAAATTCCTTTTTGGGGTCCCCCTCCCGGCCCGGTACGGGGGGGCCCCATCCTGGTGTCCTTTTTGGGGGGTCTCCATCCCCAAACCCCATTTGGGGGCGGATCAATCCCGTCCCCAAATTTGGGGTCCCGCACCCCGATTTTGGGGGGGAATTTTCAGCATCGCTTCGGGGGACCCCATCCCTGTCCCCCACTTTGGGGGGTTTCCATCTCCAAACCCCCTTTTTGGGGGTCTCACCCTTTTTGGGGGTCCCACCCTTTTGGGAAGTTCCCTTTTGGGGTGGTTTCATCGTTTTTTGGGGTTCCTCCTTCTTGGGGCGGTTCCCATTTTCTGGGGGTCACTTTTGGGGGAATTCCTCCTTTTCGGGGCGGTTCCTCCTTTTTTTTGAGCGTTCCCCTTTTTCGGGGGTCCCTCTTTTCTGGGCGGTCACTTTTGGGGGGATTCCTCCTTTTTTGGGGGGATTCCTCCTTTTTTTGGGTGTGTCCTCCTTTTTTGGGGGGGATTCCTCCTTTTTGGGGGCGTTCCTCCTTTTTGGCGTGATTCCTCCTTTTTGAGGGAATTCCTCCTTTTTTGGGGGGTTCCTCCTTTTTTTGGGGGGGTTCCTCTTTTTTGGGGAGATTCCTCCTTTTTGGAGAATTCCTTTTTTTTTTGAGGGGACTCTCATTTTGAGCGATTCCTCCTTTTTTTTGGGGGCGGTTCCCTTTATTTTTTCTCAACTCTTCCCATTTTGTCCGGGCTCATTTTAGGGAGGATCCCTCATTTTTTTTTAGGATTTTTTTTATTTTTGGGTGGGGGACCTGAGGCGGGACCGCCCCTACCCCCTCCCCCCCGTGAGTCACCGGGGTGTCCCCAAGGGGGGGGGACACAGCGGCCACACCCTCGGGACGTGTCCCCCTCGTGTCCCCCCCCTGCTCTGAGTCACGCCCGGAGCATTCCCGGACATTCCTGGAAAATCCGCGGCGAGCGAGGGGGGGGTTGGGGCGTCCTGGAGGGATTTTAGGGGATCCTGGAGGGATTTTAGGGGATCCTGGAAGGATTTGGGGAGCGGCAACACAAATTTTGGGGTTCTCGTGAGGGATTTTGGGGCGTCCAGGAGAGATTTGTGGGGGCGCGGGGGGAATTTGGAGGGGTCCCAGGAGGGAATCTTGGGGGAGCTCAAGGGGACTTTTGGGGATCCCAGGAGGAATTTTGGGGGGGTGGCATCAGGAATTTGGGGTCCCCAGGAGGGATTTTGGGGTGGTCCAGGGGGAATTTGGGGGATCCAGGAGGAATTGTGAGGGGGCTCAGGAGGAATTTTGGGGGATCCAGGATGAATTTGAGATGGCCAGGGGAGTTCTGGAGGGCTCAGGGAGAATTTGGGGCTCCCAGGATTGAAGTTTGGGGGGTCCAGGAGGAATTTTGGGGGTCTCAGGGGGGAATTTGGGGGATCCAGGAGGGAATTTGGGAAGTCCAGGGGGAATTTGGGGGGTCCCAGGAGGAATTTTGAGGAGTTCAGGGGGAATTTGGGGCATCCAGGAGGAATTTTGGGGGTCCCAGGAGGAATTTTGGGGGTCCCAGGAGGAATTTGGGGGATCCAGGAAGAATTTTGGGAGTGTCAGGGGGAATTTGGGAGATCCCATTGAGAATTTTGGGTTCCCATTGGAATTTTTGGGTTTCCCATTGGGATTTCTGAGATTCCCATTGGGGTTTTTGCGTTCCCATTAGGATTTTTAAGGTTCCCATCAGGAATTTTGGGGTTCCCATTGGGATTTTGGGTTCCCATCAAGAATTTTGGGTTTCCCATTGGGATTTCGGATTCCTATCAGGAATTTCAAGTTTCCAATGGGGGTTTTTGGGTTCCCATCAGGAATTTGGTTTTCCCATCAGGAATTTTGGGGTTCCCATTGGGATTTTTGTGTTTCCCATTGGTATTTTAGGGTTCCCATCAGGAATTTCAAGTTTCCAATGGGGGTTTTTTGGGTTCCCATCAGGAATTTCAGGTTCCCATCTGGAATTTCAGGTTTCCCATTGGGATTTTGGGTTCCCATCAGGAATTTCAGGTTCCCATCTGGAATTTCAGGTTTCCCATTGGGATTTTGGGTTCCTATCAGGAATTTTGTGTTTCCCATTGGTATTTTGGGGTTCCCATCAGGAATTTCAAGTTTCCAATGGGGGTTTTTTGGGTTCCCATCAGGAATTTCAGGTTCCCATCTGGAATTTCAGGTTTCCCATTGGGATTTTGGGTTCCCATCAGGAATTTCAGGTTCCCATCTGGAATTTCAGGTTTCCCATTGGGATTTTGGATTCCCATCAGGAATTTTGTGTTTCCCATTGGTATTTTGGGGTTCCCATCAGGAATTTCAAGTTTCCAATGGGGGTTTTTTGGGTTCCCATCAGGAATTTCAGGTTTCCCATTGGGATTTTGGGTTCCCATCAGAAATTTCAGGTTCCCATCTGGAATTTCAGGTTTCCCATTGGGATTTTGGGTTCCCATCAGGAATTTTGTGTTTCCCATTGGTATTTTGGGGTTCCCATCAGGAATTTCAAGTTTCCAATGGGGGTTTTTTGGGTTCCCATCAGGAATTTCAGGTTTCCCATTGGGATTTTGGGTTCCCATCAGGAATTTCAGGTTTCCCATCAGGAATTTTAGGTTTTCCCATGGGGATTTTGTGTTTCCCACCAGGATCTTGGCAGCCCCAGGCAGGATGCCGTCGCAGCTGGAGCACGCCATGGAGACGCTGATGTTCACCTTCCACAAGTACGCGGGGGACAAGGAGCACCTGGCCAAGGAGGACCTCAGGGCCCTCATGGACAAGGAGTTCCCAGGGTTCCTCGAGGTGGGCACGGCTCTGTGGGGTCCAGGGGGTCCATGGGATGGGATCCATGGGGTCCATGGGATGGGATCCATGAGATGGCATCCATGGGATCCATGGGATGGGATGGGATGGGATCAATGAGATGGCATCCATAGGATCCATGGGATGGGATGGGATGGGATCCATGGGGTCCATGGGATGGGATCCATGAGATGGCATCTATGGGATCCATGGGATGGGATGGGATCCATGAGATGGCATCCATGGGATCCATGGGATGGGATGGGATCCATGGGGTCCATGGGATGGGATCCATGAGATGGCATCTATGGGATCCATGGGATGGGATGGGATGGGATCCATGGGGTCCATGGGATGGGATCCATGAGATGACATCTATGGGATCCATGGGATGGGATCCATGAGATTTCATCGATGGGATCCATGGGATTGGATCTATGGGATCCATGGCATGGGATCCATGGGATGGCATCTATGGGATCCATGAGATCTATGGGATCCATGGGATGGCATCTATGGGATCCATGGGATGAGATCAGTGGGAGGTAGAGAACCCCGAGATCAAACCTCGTCAACCTTGGGATGGGATCCCATAAACCCTGGGATCAAACCAGACAGAACCCTGAGATCAAACCCTACAGACCCCCACACTGGATCCCATAGAACTCTGGGATCAGATCCTGTAAACCCCAGGATCAAACCTCATCAACCTTGGGATGGGATCCCATAATAAACCCTGGGATCAAACCAGACAGAACCCCGGGATTGGATCCCATAGAGCTCTGGGGTCAGATCCCATAAACATTGGGATCAAACCCTATAGAACCCTGGAATTGGACCCCATAAAGCTTGGGATGGGATCCCATAAACCCCAGGATCAAACCCTATAGGATCCCGGGACTGGATCCCATAAACTCTGGGATAGAGCCCCACAGCACCCCAGGATCAGCTCCTATAAAACCTTGGGATCAGGAGGTGATGATCCCCCCATTTCCCCCATTCCCATGTGGGATCTGACCCCATTCTCATGCGGGATCTGACCCTGTTCCCATTTAGGATCTGACCCTGTTCCCATTTACGATCTGACCCTTTTCCCTGTTTTTTCCCTGTTTTTTCCCCCAGAACCAGCAGGACCCCAACACCCTGGAGCTGATCCTGTGGGACCCCATTCCCATGTGGGATCTGACCCTGTTCCCATTTAGGATCTGACCCTTTTTACCTGTTTCTATCCCGTTTTTCCCTCAGAACCAATGGGACCCCAACACCCTGGACCCCATCCTGCAGGACGTGGAGCAGTGTGTGGGATCTGACCCCGTTCCCATTTAGGATCTGACCCATTTTCCCCATTTTTTCCCCAGAACCAATGGGACCCCAACGCCTTTGATTGGATCCTGTGGGACCCCATTCCCATGTGGGATCTGACCCCATTCCCATTTAGGATCTGACCCTGTTCCCATTTAGGATCTGACCCCATTCCCATGTGGGATCTGACCCATTTTCCCCATTTTTTCCCCCAGAACCAGCGGGACCCCAACACCTTTGATTGGATCCTGTGGGACCCCATTCCCATGTGGGATCTGGCCCCATTCCCATTTAGGATCTGACCCTGTTCCCATTTAGGATCTGACCCTGTTCCCATTTAGGATCTGACCCCATTCCCATGTGGGATCTGACCCCGTTCCCATTTAGGATCTGACCCATTTTCCCCATTTTTTCCCCCAGAACCAGCGGGACCCCAACGCCCTGGACCGGATCCTGCGGGACGTTGAGCAGAGCCGCGATGGCCGCGTTGGCTTCCAGGGCTTCTTCTCGCTGGTGGCCGGGCTCACCATCGCCTGCAACGATTACTTCGTGCAGCACATGAAGCAGCGCGGCCGCCGCTGAGCCCCCCACCCATGGGTGCCCCCCACCCATCCCGGGGTGTCACCCCAAACCCGCCTTGGATGCTGCCCCAATCCCAAATGTGTGCCCTGATCCCCCTTTGGGGTTCTGACCCCTTCCCATGAAGGTCCTGACCCTCCCCAAAGGTCCTGAACCCCTCCTGAGGAGCTGAGACCCCCACCCATGGGTGCCCCCCACCCACCCGGGGGTGTCACCCCAAACTCGCCTTGGATCCTGTCCCAATCCCAAATGTGTGCCCTGATCCCCCTTTGGGGTTCTCATCTCTCCCCACAAAGGTCCTGATCTCATCTGGGGGTCCTGACGCCCCCCCATTGCAAGCTGAGACCCCCACCCATGGGTGCCCCCCACCCACCCACCCAGGGGTGTCACCCCAAACCCACCTTGGATCCTCCCTTAACCCTAAACGTGTGCCTTGACCCTCATTTAGGGTCCTGACCCTGATTTGGGGTCCTGACCCCCCCCATGGGTGCCCTCCCCCACCCATGGGTGCCCCCAACCCCCCCTGGCTCCTGCTGGGACCCTTCAGTGTCCCCCCCTGCCCCCCATGGGTGCCCCCACCCTGGGGTGCTGCCCTGACCCCCCAATAAAGGGTTTTGTATGAACCGGGGCTCTCACTGTTCTTGGGGTCCCTTTTGGGGTCCCTTTGGGGTCCCTTGGGGGACATTTTGGGGTCCCTTTGGGGCCATTTTGGGGTCCCTTTGGGGTCCCTTGGGGGACATTTTGGGGTCCCTTTGGGGCCATTTTGGGGTCCCTTTGGGGTCCCTTGGGGGCCATTTTGGGGTCCCTTTGGGGTCCCTTGGGGGACATTTTGGGGTCCCTTTGGGGACACTCGGGGCGGTTGGGGCTGTAGGGGAGCTCTGTGGGGTGACAGTGGGGCCCAGGGGGGTGCATAGGGGATCTATGGGGGATCTGTGGGGTTGCATCGGGGATCTCTGTAGGGTCTCTATAGGGTCTCTCTCTCTCTAGGGTTCCATAGGGCTCTGTAGGGTCTCTACAGGGCTCTGTAGGGTTCTGTAGGGTCTCTATAGGACCCAGAGAGTTCCATAGCATTCTATAAGGTTCTCTCTAGGGTCTCTATAGGGCCGCTGTAGGGTCTCTGTAGGGTTCCATGGGGTTCCATAGGTCTCTGCAGGGTCTCTATAGGGTCTCTCTCTATAGGTTTTTCTATAGGGTTCCATAGGGGATCTGTAGGGTCTCTATAGGATCCATAGAGTTCCATAGGACTCTATAAGGTTCTCTCTAGAGTCTCTATCGGGTCTCTGTAGGGTTTCTATAGGGTCTCTCTCTGTAGGGTTCCACACGGCTCCGTTCCGGTCCTTCAGGCCCCGCCCCCGGAAGCGGGGAAACCCGGAAGCGCCGTGACGTCACGGCGGTGGGCGGGGCCCCGGCGCACGCGGGTCCGGGCAGGGCTGGGGACAGAGCGGGGACACGGGGGGGACAGAGGGGAAGGGCCGGGCAGGGGGGACAGAGCGGGGCAGGGACCGGGGGGACACGGTGACATTGGCCGGGGGCGGGGCTGGGGACGGGTGACGTCACGGGCAGTGGGGCGGGGGCTGGTGTGACACCGCTGGTGACGTCACCAGCGGGTGTGACATCACGGCCGGCGTCACTGACCAGGTGTGACATCAACAGCGACAGCAGTGACGTCGGCAGGGAGCTCAGTGTCCAATGTGACGTCACCAATGTCACCAGGAACCAGGTGCGACATCACCGGTGACATCACCGGTGACATCACCGACCAGGTGTGACCTCCCCAGCACTGCCACGCTCCGGGTGTGACACCAGCAGTGACATCATTGTCCCTGTGTGACATCACCGGTGCTGTCACCAAGCGCTGTCATCCCGGTGACATCATGGTGACATTGCAGTCACATTGCAGTGACATCATGGTGACATTGTGGTGACGTTACGGTGATGGCTGTGGTGACATCACTGTGACATTGCGGGGAGGTCACGGTGACGTCACACTGACATCGTGGTGACATCACAGTGACATCACATTGACATTGTGGTGACATTGCAGTGACATCACGGTGACATTGCAGTGACAGCGCCGGTGACCTCGTGGTGACATCACGGTGACATTGCAGTGACATCGCAGTGACATCGTGCTGACATCTCGGTGACACCCCAGTGACATCGCAGTTGCATCGCGGTGACATCGCAGTGACATCGCAGTGACATCGCAGTCACCTTGCAGTGACATCTCGGTGACACCCCGGTGACATCGCGGTGACATCGCAGTGACCTTGCAGTGCCATCCCGGTGCCACCCCGGTGCCACCCTGGCCATGCTGCGCGGCGCCCGGGCGGTGGCTCGGGCCCTGTCCCCTGTGCCGTGTCCCCGGCGCCGCTGCCACCGGCCGTGTCCCCCCCTGCGGGACCTGGCTGTCCCCAACCCCGGCTGGAGCGAGCGCATGCGGCGCCACCACCGGGAACAGCTGGAGCGGGCCCGGGAGGAGGGCTGGGCACGGCTGCCATCGCACCGGCGGTACCGCCCCCGTGAGTGACACTGGCACTGTCACCTGTGTCATTGTCACCTGTGTCACTGTGTCATTGTGTCATTGTCACCTGTGTCATTGTCACTGTGTCACCATGGGCACGGGAGGAGGGCTGGGCACGGCTGCCATCGCACCGGCGGTACCGCCCCCGTGAGTGACACTGGCACTGTCACCTGTGTCATTGTCACCTGTGTCACTGTGTCATTGTGTCACTGTCATTGTCACCTGTGTCATTGTCACTGTGTCACCATGGGCACGGGAGGAGGGCTGGGCACGGCTGCCATCGCACTGACGGTACTGCCCCCGTGAGTGACACTGGCACTGTGTCATTGTCACCTGTGTCACTGTGTCATTGTGTCACTGTCATTGTGTCATTGTCACCTGTGTCATTGTCACTGTGTCACCATGGGCACGGGAGGAGGGCTGGGCACGGCTGCCATCGCACCGGCGGTACCGCCCCCGTGAGTGACACTGGCACTGTCACCTGTGTCATTGTCACCTGTGTCACTGTGTCATTGTGTCACTGTCATTGTCACCTGTGTCATTGTCACTGTGTCACCATGGGCACGGGAGGAGGGCTGGGCACGGCTGCCATCGCACTGACGGTACTGCCCCCGTGAGTGACACTGGCACTGTGTCATTGTCACCTGTGTCACTGTGTCATTGTCACCTGTCATTGTAACCTGTGTCACTGTGTCACTGTCATTGTGCCATTGTCACTGTCATTGTCACTGTGGGCACGGCTGCCATCGCACCGACGGTGCCGCCCCCGTGAGTGACACTGGCACTGTCACCTGTATCACTGTGTCACTGTCACCCGTGTCACTGTGTCATTGTGTCACTGTCATTGTAACCTGTGTCACGGTGGGCACCACTGCCCAGCTAATGGAGCTACTGTCCCCGTGAGTGGCACTGTGTCACTGTGTCACCTGTCATTGTCACTGTGTCACTGTATTCCTGTGTCACTGTGTCACCCTGTCACCTCTGTCTCCATGTCCCCAGTGTCCCCAATGTCCCCAGTGTCCCCAGCCCCTGCAGTGTCCCCAGCCTGGTGACAGCGCTGTCCCCGCAGAGATGCTGGGGCTGCCCGGTGACGGTGACAGTGACAGTGACAGGGACACGCGGCTGTTCCCGAGGGCCATCGAGGGTGACGGGGACGGCTTCGAGTTCGTCATGTTCCTGAATGTCCCCAAGGGCCGCCTGCGCTGCCTGTGCCAGCTGGGGCCCTTCCTCGAGGGACACCCGGGGTGAATCACTGTCACCCATTGTCACCCATTGTCACCCATTGTCACCCACTGTCCCCGCTGTCACCCACTGTCACCCATTGTCACTCCCTGTCACCCACTGTCACCCATTGTCACCCACTGTCACCTACTGTCACCCACTGTCACCCATTGTCACCCATTGTCACCCACTGTCACCCATTGTCACCCATTGTCACCCACTGTCACCCGCTGTCAGCTATTGTCATTGAATGTCACTTCTTGTCACCTCCTGTGCCAACCCAGGCTCTTCCCGCAGGGACACCTGGGGTGACCCCCCTGTCACCTCCTGTCCCCTGTGTGGCACTGCTGCCATCTGTCACCCTCATGTCCCCTGCTGTCCTCAATATCCCCCTGCTGTCCCCAATGTCCCCAGTGAGCCCAATGTCCTCTTTTGTCCCCGATGTCCCCAATGTCCCCGTGCTGTCCCTGCTATCCCCAGTGTCCCCAGTGTCCCCAATGTCCCCTTTTGTCCCCAGTGTCCCCCTGCTGTCCCTGCTGTCCCCTTGTTCTCCCCAATGTCCCCCTGCTGTCCCCTTTTGTCCCCGATGTCCCCCAGCTGTCCCCAACGATGTCCCCAACGATGTCCCCGATGTCCCCAGGCTGGCCCATGGCGGTGCCATCGCCACCCTCATTGACACCTCCCTGGGGACGCTGGCGCTGGCGGTGGCCGGGCGGGTGGTGACAGCCAACCTCAGCATCGACTACCTGGCGTGAGTGCCACTGTCCCCAGCAGTGTCCCCAAGGGACGCGGGTGTCCCCAAGGAGGGGCTGGGTGTCCCCAAGGGTGGTGTGACTGTCCCCAAAGGGCCAGGAGATGTCCCCAAGAACGGTCTGGGTGTCCCCAAGGGTGTCTCAAATGTTCCCAAGGGTGGCAGAAGTGTTCCCAGAGGGTGTCCCCAAGAAGGGTTTAAGTGTCCCCAAAGGGCCAGGAGGTGTCCCCAAGGAGGGTCTGGGTGTCCCCAAGGCTCAGGGGGTGTCCCCAAGAATGGTCTGGGTGTCCCCAAGGGTGTCTCAAATGTCCCCGAGGGTGGTGTGAGTGTCCCCAAAGGGTCAGGGGATGTCCCCAAGGAGGGTCTGAGTGTCCCCAAGGGTCAGGAGATGTCCCCAAGGGTGTCTCAAATGTCCCCGAGGGTGGTGTGAGTGTCCCCAGGGGAGGGCACACACACCTAGAGGGACACAAGGGGACATGAGAGTGACAGGGGACACTGGGATGACCGGGGGGGACACAGGGTGGCACTGGGGTGGCACGGGGTGACACGCAAGGGACATTGGGGTGGCCAGGGGGACAGAGGAGCGACAGGGTGGGGACCAGGGGGACACTGAGGTGACATCAGGGGACATGGGGGTGACTGGAGTGGCCATGAAGGGACACGGGGGTGACCGGGGCGGGGGACAAAAGAGGACACTGGGGGCTGTGACGGTGACAGGGGTGGCACAGGGGGCCCTGGTGTCACTGTGTGTCCCCGGTGTCCCCCGCTGTCCCCAGGCCTGTCCCCCTGCTCTCGGTGCTCCTGCTCGAGGCGTTCCTGCAGCGCCACCAGGGCCGGAAGCTCTTCCTGGGCTGTGACCTGTGGGACGCTGAGGGGACAACGCTGCACGCCAAGGCCACCGGTGAGGGACATGGGGACACTGGGGACACTGGGGGCACTGGGGACATTGGGGGCACTGGGGACACTGGGGGCACTGGGGACAACGCTGCACGCCAAGGCCACCGGTGAGGGACATGGGGACACTGGGGACAGCCTGGGGACACTGGGGACATGGGGACATTGGGGGCACTGGGGACACTGGGGGCACTGGGGACAACGCTGCACGCCAAGGCCACCAGTGAGGGACATGGGGACACTGGGGACAGCCTGGGGACACTGGGGACACCAGGGACATGGGGACATTGGGGGCACTGGGGGCAGCCTGGGGACATTGGGGACAGCCTGGAGACACTGGGGGCAGCCTGGGGACATTGGGGACAGCCTGGGGACATGGGGACACCAGGGACATGGGGACATGGGGACATTGGGGACAGCCTGGGACACTGGGGACACTGGGGGCAGCCTGGGGACACTGGGGACACCAGGGACACCAGGGACACGGGGACACTGGGGACAGCTTGGGGACATTGGGCTCAACGCTGCACACCAGGGCCACCAGTGAGGGACACTGGGGACAGGGCTAGGGACACACCTGGGGACACTGGGAGGGGTGGGGACACACTTGGGGACACCGTGGGTCCCCACCTGAGGTGTCCCCTCTGTCCCCAGGGCTCTTCATCCAGCAGGACCCCCCCAAGGAGCCGGCACAGGGAGGGGACAGTGGCCGGTGGCTGTCACCCGTGTCACCCGTGTCACCTCCTGTGTCACCTCCCGTGTCACCCGTGTCACCCGTGCCACCTCCTGTGCCACCCGTGTGACCCTCGGTGCCCTCCCTGTCCCCCAGCGCCACCCTGGCTCTCCCTCAGCCACCCCTGGATGTCCCCAAATGTCCCCCCCCATGTCCCCAAGTGTCCCCAGGCTGTCCCCGTGCCCATCACGGCCGCTGCCACCACCCCTCGTGTCCCTTGTGTCACTTTGGGGTCCTGGGTGGGGACGGGGGGGGGGGGGGGTGGCACCCCCGTGTCCCCCCCGCTGCCACCGCGGGGTCCCCAAGGGGGGGACACGGGGACATGGGGGGGGGGGTGATTGGGGCACCCCAGAATTGGGAACTTTGGGGTCCCTGAACCCCAAACCGGGAACTTTGGGGGGTCCCCGTACCCCAAAATTGAGGCCGGCGGGGAGTTCGGGGTCCCTGAAGCCCAAAATTGGGAGTTTTGGGGGCTCGGGGCGTCCATGCACCCCAAAAATGGCAACTTTGGGAGGATTTGGGGTCCCTCCGTCCCCGTCCGTGCCTCAGTTTCCCTGCGGGGAAATTCGGAAATTTCCCGCGTTTTTTGGGGTTTTTTTTGGTTTTTTTTGGGGGGGGGGAGGGGCAGGATGCCCGGGGGGGGGGAGGGGCGGGGAAATTTTGGGGGGGGTGGCGTGGTGGGTGGGTGGGAGCGGGGGGGGAGCCCCGATGCCTTAAAGGGGCCCCGCCCGGGCCGGGGCTGGGAGGGAGCCGGAGCCATGAGAGGTGCGGGGCACGCGCGCGTGCAAGGGAGGGGTGGGCGTGCAAAGGGGGCGGGGCCGAGCGTGCAAAGGGGCGGGGCTGAGTGTGCGGCGTGCAAAGGTTGGGGTTTGCGGTGGGTGTGGGTGTGCGGGTGTGTCACGGGGCACACACGTGTGTCACAGGCTGCACGCGCGTGTTTCAGGTGTACGTGCGTGTCACGGGGAGCACACGTGTGTCACGGGCTGTACGTGCGCATTTCAGGCCGTACACACCTGGTACGGGGCACACGGGTGTGTCGCGGGCTGTACGGGTGTGCCACAGGTCACACACGTGTGTCACAGGCTGCACACGCGTGTTTCAGGGTGTACGTGCGTGTCACGGGGAGCACAGGTGTGTCACGGGCTGTGCACGCCTGTTACGGGGCACACGGGTGTGTCATGGGCTGCACATGCATGTCACAGGCTGTTCACGTGTGTCACAGGGCACACACATGTGTTACAGCGTGCACAGGTGTGTCACGGGCTGTTCATGCGTGTTTCAGGGTGTACATATGTGTGACAGGGTGCACACGTGTGTCACAGGCTGCACAGAGGGCACACAGGCATGTCACAGGCTGTTCATGTGTGTCACTGGGCACACACACGTGTTACAGCGTGCACGGGTGTGTCACGGGCTGCACACGCGTGTTTCGGGGTGCACGAGTGTGTCACAGGCTCTACGGGTGTGTCACAGGCTGTTCATGCGTGTCACGGGTCGCACACACGTGTCACAGGCTGCACACGCCTGTTAGGGGGCGCACGGGTGCGTCACGGGCTGGACGTGCCCGTGTCAGGACACACACGTGTGTCACAGTGTGCACACGCCTGTTTCGGGGTGTACATGTGTGTCACAGGGCACACACATGTGTGACAGGCTGTACAGGTGTGTCACAGATGTGTCACTTGTGTCACAGGCTGCACACGCCTGTTTCAGGGTGTGCACGCGTGTTTCAGGACACAGGCGTGTGTTTTGGGCTGTACAGGTGTGTCACAGGGCTCGCACGCGTGTCACAGGCTGTACAGGCGTGTCACAGGTGTGTCACAGGCTGCACAGGGCTCTTGTGAGCTGCACTCACGTGTTCCGGGGGTCACACGCATGTCACATGTCCCACACATGTGTCACAGGCTGTCACACGTGTGTCACAGGTCACACACCCGTGTCACACGTCCCACGTGCGTGTCACAGGTCCCACACACTTGTGTGAGGTGCCACGCGTGTGTCACAGGCTGTCACATGTGTGTCACACTCTCACACGTGTGTCACACGCTGTCACCCGTGTGTCACGCATCCCACACGCGTGTCACAGGTCCCACACACATGTGTCAGGTGCCACCCGTGTGTCCCGGGCTGTCACACATGTGTCAGGTGTCACATACGTGTCCCGAGCTGTCACCCGTGTGTCAGGTGTCACATACGTGTCCCGGGCTGTCACACGTGTCCCCGCGTGTCCCTGTCCCCCCCCCGGCACCTGCGGGTCCCTCCCTTGATGTGGCGGCGGCGCCGGGGGGGGACCCCGGGGGGGACCCTGCGGTGACAACGGCGGGGACGCGCAGGTGGCGCCGCCACCGCCAACCCCCCGGGAAACGGGGAGGGGCGCCCCGGGGCGCTGGGGACCCTCCGTGTCCCCATTGTCCCCTCCGTGTCCCCCATTGTCCCCTCCGTATCCCCATTGTCCCCTCCGTGTCCCCAGTGTCCCTTCTGTGTCCCCTCCGTGTCACCACAGGGTCCCCTCTGTGTCCCATTGTCCCCTCCCGTCCCCTCCGTGTCCCCTCTGTCCCCTCCGTGTTTCCAACACTGTCCCCGCTGTCCCCTTCGTGTCCCCAGTGTCCCCTCCCTGTCCCCTCCGTCTCTCCATTGTCCCCTCCGTGTCCACTCCCTGTCCCCAGCGCTGTCCCCGCTGTCCCTTCCCTGTCCCCTCTGTGTCCCCATTGTCCCCTCCGTGTCCCCACTGTCCCCTCCGTGTCCTCAGCGCTCTCCCTGCTGTCCCGTCCGTGTCCCCGGTGTCCCCTTCGTGTCCCCTCTGTGTCCCCTCCCTGTCCCCTCCCTGTCCCCTCCGTGTCGCGGTGCCCGGGGCGCTCCTGAGGTGTCCCCAGGGGTTGTGGGGACAAGGAGGTGACAGCGCCCGGGGGCGATGGGACTGGGGGTGGGGATGGCGGATACCGGTGAGGGTTTGTGCGTCCCAGTGTGTCCCAGTTCGTTCCCAGTGTGTCCCAGTGTGTCCCAATCCGTTACTGGTGTGTCCCAGTGTGTTCCAGTTCGTTCCCAGTGTGTCACTGGTGTGTCCCAGTCCATCCCAGTCCGTTACTGGTGCCGCTGGTGCGGTTGCCGCTCCCGCCGGTGCCGGGAGAAGACACCGGGCACGGGCACCACCATTACCCCCAGTGCTCCCAGTGCCCCCAGTGCTCCCAGTGCTCCCAGTGCCCCCAGTGCTCCCAGTGCCCCCATTGCCCCCAGTGCTCCCAGTGCCCCCAGTGCTCCCAGTGCTCCCAGTGCCCCCAGTGCCCCCAGTGCCCCCAGTGCCCCCAGTGCTCCCAGTGCTCCCAGTGCTCCCAGTGCCCCCAGTGCCCCCAGTGCCCCCAGTGCCCCCAGTGCTCCCAGTGCCCCCATTGCCCCCAGTGCTCCCAGTGCTCCCAGTGCCCCCAGTGCTCCCAGTGCTCCCAGTGCCCCCAGTGCTCCCAGTGCTCCCAGTGCTCCCAGTGCCCCCAGTGCCCCCATTGCTCCCAGTACTCACAGTGCTCCCAGTGCCCCCAGTGCCCCCAGTGCTCCCAGTGCCCCCATTGCTCCCAGTGCTCCCAGTGCCCCCAGTGCCCTCAGTGCTCCCAGTGCCCCCAGTTCGGCGAGTGCCGCTGGGACTGACGTGCCCGCCTTACCGGCAGCCCCCGGTGTTTCCCGGTGCCCCAGACTGCCCCGGTACCCGCGGAATCCCCGGTCCCCCGGGGCGCTGCGGTGTCCCCGGTTCCCCGGTGCTGTGGCTGCCCCGGTGCCCCGGTTTCCCCCGTTCCCCGCTGTCCCCGGTGCCCCCAGACGCGCTGGGTGCCCCCGGTTCTCCCGGAACCCCCGGCGCCCCCGGTACCCGCGGGGTTTGGGAGCGCCCCGGTGCCCCGGTAACCCCCGGTGTGATGGGGCCTCAACGGCTCCCAGTGCCCCCAGTTCTCCCAGTACCCCCAAACGCGGTGCTTGCCCCAATTTCCCCGCTGCCCGCCGTTCCCGTGGGTGCCCCCGGTGCCCCCAGTTCTCCCCGTTCCCGTGGGTGCCCCCGGTGCCCCCGGCGCCCTCCGCCCGCCGGTTCCCGGCAGGAGCGGCCCCGCCGCGGCGCTTCTCGGCACGGGCTGAGTAATTCGGGGCGCGGGGCTGACTCAGCGCCCCCAAACCCGGGGTCCCCCCTGGGCCCGGTGCCCCCGGTCCCCCCCGGTCCCCCCCGGTCCCCCCCGGGCCCCCCTGGGCCCCCCCCGGGCCGGATGCGCGGGCGGCGCCGGCCCCAAAAAACTGGGGCAGGAGGAAAACGGGGCGGGGGGGAGGGAGCGGGGGTGACACACGTGTGTGGGATGTCACACGTGTCCGGGGGTCACATGTGAGTGGGGTGTCACATGTCTGGGGGTGTCACACGTGTCCGGGGGTGTCACATGCGTGTGGCAGGGCTGGCAGACATGTCCAGGTGTCCCACACACGTGTCCAGGTGTGTCACACATGTCCAGGTGTGTCACACGCGTGTGCAGGTGGAGGAGCAGCTGGGTAAGGGCCTTGCACAAGTGGCAGTGCCAGGCCAGGGCCGTACTGGGATCTCACCAGTGCCATACTGGGACCTCTCCCGTTCCATACTGAGAACTCCCCAGTTCCCTACTGGGCCATACTGGGGCCATACTGGGAGCTCCCATTCCCGTATTGGGCCATACTGGGAGCTCCCAGTCCCCTACTGGGCCATACTGGGAGCTCCCAGTCCCATCCTGGGGCCATACTGGGAGCTCCCAGTCCCATACTGGGCCATACTGGGGCCATACTGGGAGCTCCCAGTCCCCTACTGGGCCATACTGGGAGCTCTCAGTCCCATCCTGGGGCCATATTGGGAGCTCCCAGTTCCGTACTGGGCCATACTGGGGCCATACTGGGAGCTCCCAGTCCCCTACTGGGCCATACTGGGAGCTCTCAGTCCCATCCTGGGGCCATACTGGGAGCTCCCAGTTCCGTACTGGGCCATTCTGGGGCCATACTGGGAGCTCCCAGTCCCCTACTGGGCCATACTGGGGCCATACTGGAGCTCCCAGTCCCATACTGGGCCATACTGGGGCCATACTGGGAGCTCCCATTCCCGTATTGGGCCATACTAGAGCTCCCAGTCCCATACTGGGCCATACTGGAGCTCCCAGTCCCATCCTGGGGCCATACTGGGAGCTCCCAGTCCCATACTGGGGCCATACTGGGAGCTCCCAGTCCCATACTGGGCCATACTGGGAGCTCCCAGTCCCATCCTGGGGCCATACTGGGAGCTCCCAGTCCCATACTGGGCCATACTGGGGCCATACTGGGAGCTCCCAGTCCCGTACTGGGCCCCGCACGTTTCCTGCCCCGGGGCCGTGTCCCAGTTGTGGCTTTGTGGCTCCGGCAGCACCAGCACAGGGTGACAGGGGACACTGGGGACACCATTGGGGACACTGGGGACACCACTGGGGACATTGGGGACACTGGGGGGCCTCAGGACCCCCCAGCCCAGGGGTGGCACTGGAGCCCGCTGTGACCAAAGGGGACACTGTCACCAGAGGGGACAGTCGGTGTCAGTGACACCGTGGGTGGCACAGGTGACGCAGGTGACACAGGAAGCCGTGGGGGGACGTGTGCGCCCATGGTGACGTCAGCACAGAGGGGACACAGGGGGGGCAGCGGCCACAGGGGACAGGGCGGTGACACGCGAAGCTGTGGGTGACATGTGAGGACACGAGGGACGTGTCCCACTGGTGACACGTGAGGGACGTGTCCTGCTGGTGACACGTGAAGCCATGGGTGACACTCAGTCCTAAAGGTGACACAGGAGGCCACAAGTGGCACCTGGTCCCACAGGGGACATGTGGGCCCATAGGGTGACACCTGGCCCCACAGGTGGCACCTGAAGCCACAGGTGACACTTGGTGTCACGGGTGACACACGAGCCCATGGGGACACCTGAACCACAGGAGGACACGGGTGGCACTGCAGGTCCCATGGGAGCCTGGTGACAGGGACCCCGTGCCAATGTCCCCGTGCCAATGTCCCCGTGCCAATGTCCCCGTGTCCCCCCAGCCCACATCGAGGCGATTCCCTGCAAGATCTGCGGGGACAAATCCTCCGGGGTGCACTACGGGGTCATCACCTGCGAGGGCTGCAAGGTGACACAGGGACACCGGGGGGACATGGGGACATGGAAGGACATGGGGACATGTGGGGGATAAGGGGGGACCTGGGGACATTGGGGACATTGGGGAGATGGGGGAGACATGGGGACAAGGGGAGACATGGGGGGACATTGGGGATATGAGGAGATATGGGGACATTGGGGACACGAGGACATGAGGGGGGATGTGGGGGCCTTGGGGAGCAAAGGGACATGGAGGGGACAAGGGAGACATTGGGGACATGGGGACAAGGGGGGGGATGAGGACATGGGGACATGGAGTGGGACTTGGGGACATGGAGACACGGAGGAAAATGGGGACAATTGGGAACATTGGGGTCACGAGGACACGAGTGGGGACATGGGGAACTTGGGGAGCAAAGGGACATGGAGGGGACATTGGGACACGGGGGACGTGTGGGGACACGGGGACATTGGGACAGGGGGTGCCACGGGTGGCCGTGGGGGCACCACGGGTGACGCCGGTGACACGCGTGACACGGCGCCACCCCAGGGCTTCTTCCGGCGCAGCGAGCGGCGCGGGCCGAGCCTGGCGTGTCACCGCGGGCAGCGCTGTGACATCGACCGCGCCACCCGCACGCGCTGCCAGCACTGCCGCCTGCAGAAGTGCCTGCGCCTCGGCATGTCCCGCGACGGTGAGTGACACTGCGGGGACAGCGCGGGGACAGCCGCCACCCGGCCCAGGGACACCGGGGACTGTCCGTGGGGACACCATTCTGTGCCCTTGGGGACGTCGATCTGTGTCCCTGGGGGACAGCTGTACCCTCTGGGGACATTGATCTGTGCCTCTGGGGACACTGCCCTGTGACCCTGGGGACAGCTAGACCCCCCTGGGGACATTGATCTGTGACCCTGGGGACAGCTGTAACCTCTGGGGACATCACTCTGTGCCCTTGGGGACACCTGAACCCCCTGGGGACATCGCCCTGTCACTCTGGGGACAGCTGTACTACCTGGGGACATCACTCTGTGCCCTTGGGGACACCTGAACCCCCTGGGGACATCGCTCTGTGACCCTGGGGACAGCTGTACTACCTGGGGACACTGCCCTGTGCCCCTGGGGACATCTGTACCCTCTGGAGACACCGCTCTGTGCCCCTGGGGACACCTGGATCCCCTGGGGACATCGCCCTGTGACCCTGGGGACAATGATCTGTACCCTTGGGGACATCTGTACCCACTAGGGACATTCCCCTGTGACCCTGGGGACAGCTGTAACCCCTGGGGACACCACTCTGTGCCCCTGGGGACAGCTGGACCCACCCCTGGTGTCCCCGCATTCGGGGACACCTGTCCCCCAAAGCTGCAGACACCTGTCCCCTGCCCTGAGGACACCTGTCCCTTGTCCCTGCGCTACCTGGGGACACCTGTCCCTTGTCCCTGCGCCACCTGGGGACACCTGTCCCCTGTCCCTGCGCCACCTGGGGACACCTGTCCCTTGTCCCTGCGCCACCTGGGGACACCTGTCCCCTGCCCCAGTGCCACCTGGGGACACCTGTCCCCTGTCCCTGCGCCACCTGTCACTGTCACTGCCCAGGGGACAGCCCGAGGTGTCCCTGGGGAAGGGCCGGGGCCGCTCGGTGTCCCCGCGTGCGTGTGGCACTGCGGTGTCACCTGCTGTCCCCTCTGTCCCCTCTGTCCCCGCAGCCGTCAAGTTCGGCCGCATGTCCAAGAAGCAGCGGGACCGGCTGCAGGCCGAGGTGCTGGAACAGCTGGAAAAGCGGGAAAAAAACCGGGAAAACCGGGAACAAACCCGGGAACACCGGGAACAAAACCGGGAACAAACCCGGGAACAAACCCGGGAGCAGCTGGAACAGCCGGAAACGCGGGAAAACCGGGAAAAATGGGAAAAGCGGGAGCAGGAACGGGCGGTCCCGGTGCCACCGCAGCCGCCCCCGGCCGGGCGCTGTCCCCCGCTGTCCCCCGCTGTCCCCGCGGGCTGTCCCAGCAGGGCGTGGCCCGCGGAGGAGGCGACAAGGAGGGGACAGGACGGGGACAGGGCGGGGACGGCGGGGACAGGGCCGGTGCCTCAGCCCGGTGCTGGCGGCGTCCCGGAGTCACCCGCGGGGCTGGAGATCGGTGAGTGGCACCGGGGACTGTCACCTGCGGGGGTGGCGGTGTCACCTGCGGGGGTGGCGGTGTCACCTGTTTGGGCAGGGCTGGTGGCACCTCGAGATGTCACCTGTGGATGCTCCGTGGTGGTGGCACCGGCTCTGTCACCTGTGGATGCCACCACGCTGGTGACTCCTTACCCACCAAGGCCACACACCGGGCCACCCTCCTTGTCCCCACACCTGTCCCCAAGCCCTGAATGTCCCCTCAGAGCTGCTGACCCAGTGTGTCCTGCTGTCACACCGTGTCACCCCTGTGTCCTGCTGTCACACTGTGCCACTCCTGTGTCCTGCTGTCACACCGTGCCACTCCTGTGTCCTGCTGTCACATTGTGTCACCCCTGTGTCCCCTCAGAGTTCCTGACCCAGTGTTCTGCTGTCACACCGTGTCACCCTGGTGTCCTCCTGTCACACTGTGCCACCCCTGTGTCCCCTCAGAGCTGCTGACACAGAGTGTCCTGCTGTCACACCGTGCCACGTGCCACCCCCGTGCCGAGGACCTCCAGGGCCACCGCTGGGCCACCTTCAGCCCCGAGGAGATCCGCGCCTACCAGAGCCAGGTGCGGGCCGGGCAGGGGACACGGCTGTCCCCAAGGGATGGGCGGGTGACACGGCTGTCCCCAGCGGTGGCGCAGGTGACACGGCTGTCCCCAGCGGTGGCGCGGGGGGTGACACGGCTGTCCCCAGCGGTGGCGCGGGGGGTGACAGCCGCTCCCTCGCGCAGCCCATGGCGGAGATGTGGCAGCGCTGTGCCCGCCGTGTCACCGAGGCCATCGAGCGCGTGGTGGAGTTCGCCAAGCGCCTGCGGGGCTTCCTGCAGCTCAGCCAGCACGACCAGATCGTCCTGCTCAAGGCGGGTACGCGGCCACCCATGTGTCCCCGTGTCACTGTCACCACCCCAGGGCCCTGGTGCACACTCGCAGGGACGCCCCGGCCCCTTGTCCCTACCCCCAGGGCCACCCCGGCCCATTGTCACCACCCCCAGGGCCACCCCACTCCATTGTCACCAGCCCTAGGGCCACCCTATCCCCTTGTGGCATTGTCCCCAGCCCTAGGGACACTCTGTCCCCTTGTCCCCAGCCCCAGGGCTATCCCATCTCCTTGTCCCCAACCCAAGGGCCACCCTGTGTCCTTGTGACAATCCCGTGTGTCCCAGGGCGAGGTGACAATCCCCAAAGTCCTCCCCCTCCTCCCTGCCAAGGTGACAATCCCATGTGTCCCACGGGTGAGGTGACAATCCCGTGTGTCCCACGGGGAGGTGACAATCCCATGTGTCCCACGGGGAGGTGACAGTCCCATGTGTCCCACGGGGGAGGTGACAATCCCGTGTGTCCCACGGGGGAGGTGACAATCCCGTGTGTCCCAGGGGGAGGTGACAGTCCCCAAAATCCCCCTCCACCCTCCCTGCCGAGGTGACACCGCCCGGGGCCACCCCCGCGGCGTCCCTGCCGCACCCCCTGTGGCCGGCGGCGGTGTCGCCGGTGCCAGCCGCGCTGTCGCCTCCCCGTCGCGGTGACAGGGGCCATGGAGGTTGTCCTGCTCCGGATGTGCCGCGCCTTCGACGCCGCCACCGGCACGGTCCTGTTCGAGGGCAAACTGGCGGGGCCCGAGCTCTTCCGCTCGCTGGGTAGGGCGGCGACACGGGCTGGGGACACGCGGGGGGACGCTTGGGGACAGCGGTGACGCCGCGCTGTCCCCAGGGTGTCCCGAGCTCGTCGCGTCCGTCTTTGAGTTCGCGCGGGGCCTGAGCGCGCTGCGCTGCTCCGAGAGCGAGCTGGCGCTGCTCAGCGCGCTGCTGCTGCTCAACGCCGGTCAGCCACTGTCCCCAAGTGTCCCCAAGTGTCCCCAAGTGTTGCTCAGTGTCCCCCCGGCGTCCGCACCCCCTGTCCCGCTCCGTATCCCCACCCCGTGTCCCCTTGTCCCTCCCCGCGTGCTCCCCTAACCCCAAATGGGGTTTTGTCCCTAAGCGGGGTGGGCGGCGGGGTGTCCCCAAGGTGTCCCCAGGGTGTCCCCAAGCTGCCCCTAAGGTGTCCTTAGGGTGTCCTTAAGATGTCCCCAGGGTATCCCCAAGGTGTCCCCAAGGTGTTCCCAGGGTGTCCCCCAAGGTGTGCCTAAGATGTCCCCACAGTGTCCCCCACACTGTCCCTAGGGTGCCCCCAGGGTGTCCCCAAATCTCTGTCCCTCTTCCTACATCCCTGACCCTGTCCCCACACCCATGTCCGTGTCCCCGTGGTGTCCCCACACCCCTGTCCGTGTCCCCACACCCCTGTCTGTGTCCCCATACCCTGTCTGTTTCCCCACACCGGGTCCGAGTCCCTGCGGTGTCCCCACACCCCCGTCCATGTCCCCATACTCTGTCCATGTCCCCACGTCCTGCCCGTGTCCCTATCCCTGTCCCCACACCCTGTCCCTGTCCCCACACCCTGTCCCTATCCCTGTCCCCATGCCCTGTCCGTGTCCCTGTCCCCGTCCCCACACCGTGTCCGTGTCCCCACGCCCTGTCCGTGTCCCTGTCCCTGTCCCCACACCCCTGTCCCTGTCCCCACGTCCTGTCCGTGTCCCTGTCCCTGTCCCCACACCGTGTCCGTGTCCCCGCGCTGTCCCCAGGCCGGCCGTGGCTGCAGGACCGCCCGCGGGTGGCGCGGCTGCAGGGCCAGCTCGATGTCGCCTTCCGGCTGCTGCTGCGCCGGACCCGCCGCGAGGGGCTCCTGCCACGGGTGGGGACACCGGGACACCGGGGAGGGGACACGGGGACACCGGGGAGGGGACACGGGGACACCAGGGAGGGGCCACGAGGATCCGTGGGGGTCACGGGGGGGGAGCAGGGTGGGGGTTTGGGGACATTGGGGGTGGCCCTGGGTCGGAGGGTTCCCTGCACATGTGTCACGTGTGTCCCCCCCGGTTGTCCCCGCGGTGTCCCCGTTTGTCCCCTGCGGTGACAGCCGTGTCCCCGCAGCTGCCCGCCCCGGGCCGGCTCCGCGCTCTGTGCTCGCAGCACCTGGAGCAGGTTCAGGCTTTCCGCCGCCTGCACCCCGCGGGGGTCTCGGCCGCCTTCCCGCCGCTCTACCGGGAGCTCTTCGCCCCCGACCCCGCCGATGGCCCCGCGGGGACCCGCTGAGCGCCACGCGAGGACCACCGGGACCACCGGGACCATCCGTGACCCTGCTGAGCGCGACATCGCGACCGCCGGGACCCCCGGGACCCCCGGAACCTCCAGGATCACCGGAACCTCCGGGGTCACCGGAACCTCCGGGATCCCCGGGATGACCGGGACCGCCCCTGCATCTGAGGACACCTGGGGGTGCTCCCCCCCAGGGACCTTCCGGGAATGCGGCGGCGTTTGAGGGGAATAAAGGCGTTTTTGGGGACCGCGTGTCCGTGGGCTCCGTCACGGGGGACACGCGGGGACACCGGGAGCGGCGTTAGAGTCCCGCCACGTGCAGCGCTCCGAGTTTCTATAGGCTGCTGTGCCTGTCACTCAAACAAGAAGGCGGGCATTCGGATTTTCTGGTTCGCTGATTGGCTCACCTCTCCGCTACTCGCCGCGGATTGGTTGCTTTATTCCCGTTATTTCCCGCCCCCGCATGTGGGAGGTCTCGCGGGGATTGGGCGCGGCTCCGCAGGCGGTGATTGGGTGGGAGCGGTGCGAGGCCGCGCTGTGATTGGCTGGGAGGGGAGTAGCCGCCATGAGATTGGTGGAGAGCGGGAGGAGGCGGGGCCAGTGGCGGGGCGCGGGAGGCGGCGGCGGTACCGGGGCCGCACCGGGCCCGAACCGGGGCCGGGCCCGAATCGGGGCCTTTCGGGGCCGGGCCGGGCCGAACCGGGGTCGCTACGGGCAGGGGGGCGGCCCCGGCACCTGCAGGTACCGTGAGACCACCGGGGGGGCGCGGCCGAGGCGGCTGCGGGGGCTCCGCTGCCGCTGCACCGGGCCCGGGGCCTGCACCGGCGCGCCTGGAGCCGAGCAGGGTGAGGGTACAGGTGGGGAGTCCCCCGGGTGGGGAGCGCAGCGCGGCCCGGCCCCACCGGGAGCTCCCGGTGGGCTCCCGGTAATCCCCCGGTAACGGCCCGGTAAAGCCCGGTATAGACCGGTAAGCCCCGTCCGCAGCCGGCGATGGCGGGACGCGGCCCCGTGCACAGCCTGAGCATCCTGCAGAAAACCGCCCTGCTCCTGGGCGTCCCGGCCGCGGCCACCGTGCTCTACATCTTGTACCGGCGCTACCGGGAGAGCCGAGGTGGGTGCGTGTTTCACACCGGGACCTGGCCTGATCCCCCCTCCGGTACCACCGGGAGCTCCCTCGGGGCCCTCGGAGTCGCTTTTCCCACTGGGAATTCCCTTGTGAGCTCCCCAGGGAGGTCCCTGTCCCTTTGGGACCCTCTGGGGACACCCCGGGGACCCTTTGGGGACACCCTGGGGACACTTTGGGGACCCTTTTGGGACTCCCTGGGAAGTGGGGGCCCCTTGGAGTCACTTTTCCCCGAGGGAATTCCCTTGTGACCTCCCTGTCCCTTTGGGACCCTCTGGGGACACCCTGGGGACCCTCTGGAGACACTTCAGGGACACCCTGGGGACACTTTGGGGTTCCTTTGGGGACATCCTGGGGACCCTTTGGGGACCCCCTGGGAAGTGGGGGTGCCTTGGAGTCACTTTTCCCACTGGGAATTCTCTGTACCCTGTTTGTCACCCCCCACCCCGGGGGGGTCCCGGCCCCTCGGTGCCCCCCTTGGGGACCCAGCCGTGTCCCTGCTGTCCCCTCAGAGGCGCAGGTGACACTGGTGGCAGACGAGGGGCTGGAGGTGGCGGTCAGGGTGCCCCGCACGGCCCTGAAATCACTGATCGGCCGCCGGGGAGCCACCATCAACCAGGTGGGGGCAACTGGGAGGGAACTGGGAACACTGGGAGTGCTGGGGGAACTGGGAGTGCTGGGAGTGCTGAGGGGACTGGGGGAACTGGGAGGGATGGGGGAACTGGGAGTGATGGGGGAACTGGGGGAACTGGGAGCACTGGGGGAACTGGGAGCACTGGGGGAACTGGGGGTGCTGGGGGCACTGGGAACACTGGGGGAACTGGGAGCAATAGGAATGCAGGGGGAACTGGGAGCACTGGGGGAACTGGGGGTACTGGGGAAACTGGGAGTGCTGGGGGCATTGGGAGTGCTGAGAGAACTGGGGGCACTGGGAGCAGTGGGGGGACTGGGGGCACTGGGAGTGCTGGGGGAACTGGGGGATACTGGGAGCACTGGGGGAACTGGGAGCACGGGGGGCACTGGGAGCACTGGGGGCACTGGAGGCACTGGGAGTACTGGGAGAACTGGGAGCAGTGGGGGAACTGGGGGCACTGGAGGCACTGGGAGCACTGGGGGCAGTGGAAGCACTGGGAGCACTGGGGGAACTGGGAGTGCTGGGAGCACTGGGGGAACTGGGAGTGCTGGGATCACTGGGGGAACTGGGAGTGCTGGGATCACTGGGGGAACTGGGGGCACTGGAGGCACCAGGAGCACTGGGAGCACGGGGGGCACTGGGAGTACCAGGAGCACGGGGTATCCCCGCAGCTGAGGCAGGAGACGGGAGCGCAGATCGAGGTGGAGGAGGAGGAGGAGGAGGAGGAAGGGGGGCAGTCCCTGGTGCAGATCTCGGGCTCGCCGGGCCAGGTGTGCCGGGCCAGGGCGGCCGTGCTGCGAATCGTGGCCGACAGCGCCCCCGTGGCCGAGCAGCTGCGCGTGCCCCAGCGGGCCGTGGGCAGGATCATCGGTACGGGGCACCCCGAAACCATGGGGGGAGCTTCGGTACCCCTGGGGCACCCCAAATCACAAGGGAACCCCAAATCCCGTGGGCAGGATCATCGGTACGGGGCACCCCGAAACCATGGGGGGAGCTTCGGTACCCCTGGGGCACCCCAAATCACAAGGGAACCCCAAATCCCGTGGGCAGGATCATCGGTACGGGGCACCCCAAACCCTCCCACAGCCCCAAATCCTGTGGGAGGAACCTTTCATAGCCACAGGGTAACCCCAAATCCCAGGGTACCGAGCAGCTCTGTGTGCCCCAGCAGGCTATGAGCAGGATCATTGGTATGGGACAACCCAAAACCTGGAGGGAACCTTCTGTATCCCCAAATCCTGTGGGGAACCTTCCGTAGCCATAAGGACACCCCAAATCCCAAGGGGAACCTTCTGTATCCCCAAATCCCATGAGAACCTTTTGTAACCTCTGGGACACCCCAAATCCCAAGGAGAACCTTCTGTATCCCCAAATCCTGCAGGGAACCTTCCATAGCCATAAGGACACCCCAAATCCTGGGGGAACCCCAATCCCAAACTCCCTTCCCACCCCCAAACCCCCTTTTCCCCCAACCCTCATTCCCTTTGACCACCACCCCAAACCCCCTCTCCCCATTCCCCCTCATTCCCCTCATTCCCTTTGACCACCACCCCAAACCCCCTCTCCCCATTCCCCCTCACTCCCCTCATTCCCTTTCACCACCACCCCAAACCCGCTCACCCCTCATTCCCCTCATTCCCTTTCACCACCACCCCAAACCCGCTCACCCCTCATTCCCCTCATTCCCTTTCACCACCACCCCAAACCCGCTCTCCCCGTTCCCCCTCGCCCCTCATTCCCCTCATTCCCCTCATTCCCTTTCACCACCACCCCAAACCCGCTCTCCCCGTTCCCCCCCGCCCCTCATTCCCCTCCGGGCCGTTCCCGGTGCCCTCAGGCCGCGGAGGGGAGACCGTCCGGGCCATCTCCCGGAGCTCGGGGGCTCGCGTCGAGTGCGGCCACGAGCCCGACGCCAGCCTGGCCCCGCTGCGCATCGTCCGCCTGCTGGGGACGCGCAAAGAGGTGGAGGCGGCCAAGGTGAGCGCGGCTCGCCGCTTTCGGGGCGGCTCCTTCATCCCCCACCCCGCCCCGGGACCCTCCTCATCATCCTCCCGGTGCCCTCGGTAGAAGCTGATCATGGAGAAGCTGTCGGAGGACAAAGCGCTGCGCCGGGAGCTGGCGCAGGCGGCGGCCGCGCGGTGCCCGCGGAAGCAGCCCCTGGGCAGCCGCCGGGAGCCGCCGGTGCCGCCCGCCGGTGCCCCCGGCAGCCCCGGGGGATGGCAGGAGTGCTGGGATGCGGAATGGGCACCGGCGGCCGGCGCGGGAACGGCGGCGGAGGCGGAGATGATGGGGAGTGAGGAGCCCCGGGATGCGGGAGGGGAGCGCGGGGACGGCAGCGAGGAACCGCCCGTGGCCAAGTTCGAGGGTGAGAGCGGCGCTGGGGCAGTTCCCGATGGGAATCGCGGGTGGGATGGATTTCCTGGGATATTCGGGGTGTGGGCAGGGATTCTGGGCAGTTCCCTTCATCCTTCCCTCCCGTGCCTTTCCCTGAGGGATTTTGGGGGGTTCCCTCCATCCTGGGGCTCTCCCGTGCCTTTCCCAGAGGGAGTTTGGGGCATTCCCTCCATCCTTCCCTCCTTTGCCTTTCCCAGAGGGATTTTTGGGCATTCCCTCCATACTGGGGCTCACCCGTGCTTTTCCCAGAGGGATTTTGGGGCATTCCCTCCATCCTGGGGCTCTCCTGTGCTTTTCCCAGAGGGATTTTGGGGCATTCCCTCCATCCTGGGGCTCTCCTGTGCTTTTCCCAGAGGGATTTTGGGGGGTTCCCTCCATCCTGGGGCTCTCCCGTGCCTTTCCCAGAGGGAGTTTGGGGCATTCCCTCCATCCTTCCCTCCTTTGCCTTTCCCAGAGGGATTTTGGGGGGTTCCCTCCATCCTGGGGCTCTCCCGTGCCTTTCCAAGAGGGATTTTGGGGCATTCCCTCCATCCTTCCCTCCTTTGCCTTTCCCAGAGGGATTTTTGGGCATTCCCTCCATCCTGGGGCTCTCCCGTGCCTTTCCAAGAGGGATTTTGGGGGGTTCCCTCCATCCTGGGGCTTTCCCGTGCCTTTCCCTAAGGGATTTTGGGGGGTTCCCTCCATCCTGGGGCTCTCCCGTGCTTTTCCCAGAGGGATTTTGGGGCATTCCCTCCATCTTGGGGCTCTCCTGTGCTTTTCCCAGAGGGATTTTGGGGCATTCCCTCCATCCTTCCCTCCTTTGCCTTTCCCAGAGGGATTTTTGGGGCATTCCCTCCATCCTTCCCTCCTTTGCCTTTCCCTAAGGGATTTTGAGGGGTTCCCTCCATCCTTCCCTCCTTTGCCTTTCCCAGAGGGATTTTGGGGGGTTCCCTCCATCCTGGGGCTCTCCCGTGCCTTTCCCAGAGGGAGTTTGGGGCATTCCCTCCATCCTTCCCTCCTTTGCCTTTCCCAGAGGGATTTTTGGGCATTCCCTCCATCCTGGGGCTCTCCTGTGCTTTTCCCAGAGGGATTTTGGGGCATTCCCTCCATCCTGGGGTTCTCCTTTGCCTTTCCCTGAGAGATTTTTGGGCTGTGTGCCCCTATCCTGTCCCTCTCCTGAAGGAATTTGGGGAGATTTTGGGGGTTCCTTCCCTCCTGTGCCTATCCCAGTGGGATTTTGTGGGATTCCCTTCATCCAGTGCCTTTCCCAGCAGTGTTTTGGGGGGGTTTATGGGATTCCCCTCATGCTGTGGCTGCCTTGGTGGGATTTTGGGTGGATCTTGGTTGGATTTGGGTAGATTTTGTGGCTTTTGAGTAGATTTCAGTGGATTTCGGGTAGATTTCAGTGAATTTTGGGTAGATTTCAGTGGATTTCACGTAGATTTTGGGTGGATTTCAGTGGGTTTTGGGTAGATGTCAGTGAATTTTGGGTAGATTTCAGTGGATTTTGGGTAGATTTCCGTGGATTTCAGGTAGATTTTGGGTAGATTTCAGTGGATTTTGGGTGGATTTCAGTGGACTTCAGGTAGATGTCAGTGGATTTTAAGTATATTTAAAATCAATGGATTTGGGTGGATTTCAGTGGATTTTGGGGTGGATTTCAGGTAGATGTCAGTGGATTTTAGGTATATTTCAATGGATTTGGGTGGATTTCAGTGGATTTTGGGGTGGATTTCAGTGGATTTTGGGTGGATTTCAGTGGATTTTAAGTATATTTAAAATCAATGGATTTGGGTGGATTTCAGTGGATTTTGGGGTGGATTTCAGGTAGATGTCAGTGGATTTTAGGTATATTTCAATGGATTTGGGTGGATTTCAGTGGATTTTGGGCGGATTTCAGTGGGTTTTGGGTAGATTTCAGTGGATTTTGGGTGGATTTCAGTGAATTTCCCTGCTCCCACCACAGTGCCCAGCCCAGATTTCAGTTTCCCTGCTGACGAGCACCTGGACGTTTACGTGTCGGCGGCCGAGAGCCCCGGGCACTTCTGGATCCAACTGCTGGGCACACGGAGCCTGCAGCTGGACAAACTGACAGCTGAGATGGGCCACTTCTACCAGAGCAGCCCCCCTGTGAGTCCCCAGTGTCCCCTCTGTGTCCCCTCTGTGTCCCCAGTGTCCCCTGTGTGTCCCTGTGTCCTGTCCTGCGTCCCCTCTGTGTCCCAGCACTGCACAAGTTCATGGCCAAGATGGGCCACTTCTACCAGAGCAGCCCCCACTGTGAGTCCCCTGTGTCCCCTCAGTGTCCCCTCAGTGTCCCCTGTGTCCCCTCAGTGTCCCCTGTGTCCCATCCATGTCCCCTGTGTCCTGTCTGTATCCCCTCTGTGTCCCTCACCATGCTCCTCTGTGTCCCAGCACTGTCCCCTATCCCGTGTCCCCTTCCCCATCCCATGTCCCCTTCTGTACCAACACTGTCCCCATGTCCCCTCGTGTCCCAGCACTGTCCCCACCACATCCCTTACCCCCATCCTGTGTCCCCTACTGTCCCAGCACTGTCCCCACTATCTCCATTACCCCCTGTCCTCATGTCCCTGCTGTCCCAGCCCCATACCCCTCCCATGTCCCCTGACTGTCCCCATGTCCCTGCTGTTCCAGCCCCATGTCCCTCCTGTCCCAGCACTGTCCCACCACACCCCCTGACTGTCCCCATGTCCCCTTTTGTCCCAGCACTGTCCCCTCATGCCCCTCCCGTGTCCCCTGACTGTCCCCATGTCCCTGCTGTCCCAGCCCCGTGTCCCCTGACTGTCCCTGCTGTCCCAGCCCCATGTCCCTCCTGTGTCCCCTGACTGTCCCTGCTGTCCCAGCCCCATGTCCCTCCTGTGTCCCCTGACTGTCCCTGCTGTCCCAGCCCTGTGTCCCTCCCGTGTCCCCTGACTGTCCCTGCTGTCCCAGCCCCGTGTCCCTCCTGTTTATCCTGACTGTCCCCATGTCCCTGCTGTCCCAGCCCTGTGTCCCTCCTGTGTCCCCTGACTGTCCCTGCTGTCCCAGCCCTGTGTCCCTCCCGTGTCCCCTGACTGTCCCTGCTGTCCCAGCCCCGTGTCCCCTGACTGTCCCTGCTGTCCCAGCCCTGTGTCCCTCCCGTGTCCCCTGACTGTCCCTGCTGTTCCAGCCCCGTGTCCCCTGACTGTCCCCGTGTCCCCAGGTGCCCCCCCCGTCCGTCCGTCCCGGTGACATCGTGGCCGCCCCGTACCTGGACGATGGCGAGTGGTACCGGGCGCGCGTGCTGGGGACACTGGACAACGGCCACCTGGACCTGTACTACGTGGACTTTGGGGACAACGGCCAGGCCCCCCCCGAGGCTCTGCGCGCCCTCAGGTGTGCCAGGGGGGTGACGCTGTCCCTGTCCCCTGCCATGATGGCCCTGTCCCCAGGGAGTGCCACCACCGTGTCCTTGCAGGAGCGACTTCCTGAGCCTGCCCTTCCAGGCCATCGAGTGCAGCCTGGCCGGGATTGTCCCCAACGGTGAGCGGGGTGGGACAGCCCTGTCACCTCCTTGGGTGGGACAGCTCTGTCACCTGCTGAGGGGTGGGACAGCCCTGTCACCTCCTTGGGTGGGACAGCCCTGTCACCTGCTGGGGTGGGACAGCTCTGTCACCTGCTGGGGTGGGACAGCACTGTCACCTGCTGGGGTGGGACATGGCTCTGTCACCTCCTTGGATGGGACAGCCCTGTCACCTGCTGAGGGGTGGGACAGCCCTGTCACCTCCTTGGGTGGGACATGGCTCTGTCACCTGCTGGGGTGGGACAGCTCTGTCACCTCCTAAGTGATGGGAGAGCTCTGTCACCTCCTTGGGGGTGGCACATGGCTCTGTCACCTCCTTGGGGGTGGCACACAGCCGTGTCCCCTCCCGGGGTGCCACACGGCCCATCCCCAGGCCATGTCCCTGCTGTCCCAGTGTGTCTGGTGGCCGGTGTCACCGCTGTCCCTGCTGTGTCCTGGTGTGACCATTGTCCCAGTGTGTAACCGGTGTCCTGGTGTCATCACTGTCCCAGTGTGTCCGGTACCACGGTGTCCCTGCTGTCACCCCTGTCCCTGGTGTGTCCCTGGAGGAGTTTGACTGTGTCCCCTGTCCCTGTGTCACTGTCCCCATGTCCCCACAGGTGGCTCATGGCCTGAGGCAGCCCTGGAGGAGTTTGACCTTGTCATTGTCCCCATGTCCCCACAGGTGGCTCATGGCAGCCCTGGAGGAGTTTGACTGTGTCCCCTGTCCCCGTGTCACTGTCCCCATGTCCCCACAGGTGGCTCGTGGCCCGAGGCTGCCCTGGAGGAGTTCGATCGCCTCACGGGCTGTGCCCAGTGGGCCCCGTTGGTGGCTCGGATCTGCAGCTACGGCCCCGCCGGGCCCTGCCCCCGGCCCCGCCTGCGCCTCTTCACACACTGCCAGGGACAGGTGGGTGACAACTGTCCCCTAGGGTCACCAGCTGTCACCAGAAATGCCCCCAGGTCACCAGTACTGTCCCCACTGCCCCCATTCCTGGTGTTCCCAGTGACATGGGCAGGGGTCACCAGAATTGTCCCCAGGTGTTCCCAGAACTGTCCCCAAGTGTCCTCAGTGTCCCCAGCATCCCACAAGTGTCCCCAAGTGTCCCCAGGGTCACCAGAACTGTCCCCAGTGTCCCCTTTCCTGGTGTTCCCAGAGACATGGGCAGGTGTGTCACCAGGGTCCCCAGAACTGTCCCCAGGTGTCCCCACCCCTGGTGTACCCAGAGACACAGGCAGGGGTGTCACCAGAACTGTCCCCAAGTGTCTCCACAACTGTCCCCATTCCCAGTGTTCCCAGAGCCACGGACAAGTGTGTCACCAAGGTCACCAGAACTGTCCCCACCACTGTCCCCAAGTGTCCCCATCCCTGTGCTCCCTATGCCACAGCCAGGTGTGTCCCCAGCTGTCCCCTCACCACAATTCCCCCCCATTGTCCCCTGTCCCCATTCCGTGTCCCTGTCCCCACCCCGGTGTCCCCGCAGAGCCTGGACGTGGGAGCAGAGCTGGTGCGTTTGGGCTACGCCGTGCCCGGGCCCCCCGAGGAGCCCCCGGTGAGCTGCTCCCGGTGTCCCCTCCCGGTGTCCCCTCCCCGTGTCCCCTCCCGGTGGCCCGGGAGGGCTCATCCCGCTGTTCCCGGCCAGGACGATCTCGGCTGCGCCTCTATCCCCAGCCCGGTGGAGCCCGGGGACAGCCCCGGGGACAGCCCCGAGACCCCGTCCTGCCTCAGCCTGCCCGGTGAGCCCGGCGTGTCCCGGTGACACCGTTCTGTCACACCGTTCCCGGTGTGTCCCAACCGGGAGCGTTCCCTGCCCCGGGAATGGGGTCGGGACCTTCCTGAGCCCTCCCCGGTCCCGCAGCCGCCGCCGCCGCCGCTGCCGTGCCCGGGGACGCCGTCACGGTGACCTGAAGCTGCCCGTGCCCGGTGCCACCAGGAGCCGCTCCCGGTGGCCCCATCTCGGTAACAGGAGCCGCTCCCGGTGGCCCCATCTCGGTAACCGGAGCCGCTCCCGGTGACCCCATCCCGGTAACAGGAGCCGCTCCCGGTGCCACCACCGAGTACAATCCCCTCTCCGGAGCCCTCCGGGAGGCCGCACCGACAAATCGCGGGGATCTCCGCTTGTGCCTCTTGTCGGGACACGACACACCGGGGCCGAGGGCCGGCGGTGCCCCTTCCGTTACCGGGAGTTCCCGGTTCTCTCGCCTTGTTTGGCTGTTCCGTTGCACTAATTGTGGTTCTGAGTTAATAAAGTTGAAGGTTTCTCAGCGCCGCGGCGGGAACCGGGAGCAGGCGCGCCGCGGGCAGCCCCGCTGGGGTCCTTGCGCTCCGCAGGCGCAGTGCGGGCAGCGCGGGGTCCTCAGCGCCGTGAGGGAGCGGGGCCGCCATGTTGGCCCCGGGGGCGGCGGGACGGGTGCTGAGCCGGGCCCTGAGCCTGAGCCATGGCTCGGTGAGGGCGGGGACACCGGGAATGGCGGGGGGACGGGCCCTGAGTCTGAGCCGTGGCTCGGTGACGGCTTGGGCACCGGGTATGGCGGGGGGACGGGCCCTGAGCCTGAGCCATGGCTCGGTGAGGGCTTGGGCACCGGGAATGGCGGGGAAACAGGCCCTGAGCCAGAGCCTTGGCTCGGTGACGGCGGGGATACCGGGACTGGTGTGGGGCTCCTGCGGGTCGGTACCGGAGGAGGGGGACGGGCTTTGACCCAGAGCGGAGCAGCACCGGGGATACGGGGGCCGGGGGTGGGCCTGGGGTCGGTACCGGGGACGGCGGGATGGGCCCTGAGCCGGACCCATAGCCCTGTTATAGAACCCTATAGACCCCATAGACCCTGTAAACCCCATAACCCCCTTATGGAACTCTGTAGACCCCATAGCCCCGTTATGGAACCCTATAGACCCCATAGACCTGTTATAGAACCCAATAGACCCCATAACCCCCTTATGGAACTCTATAGACCCCGTAGCCCCGTTATGGAACCCTAGAGACTCCATAACCCCCTTATGGAACCCTATAGATCCCGTAGCCCCTATAGACCCCATAATCCCATTATGGAGCCCTATAGGCCCTATAGATCCCACAGCCCCTATAGACCCCACAGCCCCTGTACCATACCCGGCCCCATAACCCCCAGTCAAGTTCCCCTCAGGACCTGTAATCCCCCACTCGAGCCCCCCCAGACCCCATACCCCCCCCATATCCCTCAGAGACCCCATAACCCCCCATTGTTATGGGAACGTTCTGGACCACGCAGGGCTCGATGCCCCATCCCCATCCTGAGCCCCATCCCCATCCTGAGCCCCATTCCCATCAGAACCCTTTAGAACATTCCAGAACCCTGCAGGGCTCAGTGCACCATCCTGAGCTCTTTCACCATCAGAACCCTTTAGAATGTTCTAGAACCCCACAGGGCTCAGTGCCCCATTCCCATCAGAACCCTTTAGAACATTCTGGAACATTCCATCCCCCTGCAGGGCTCACTGCCCCGTTCCCATCAGAACCTTCTGGAATGTTCCATCCCTGCAGGGCTCGGTGCCCCATTCCCATCAGAACCCTTTAGAACATTCTGGAACATTCCAGAACCCCAGAAGGCTCATTGCCCCATTCCCATCAGAACCTTCTGGAACGTTCCAGAACCACGCAGGGCTCATTGCCCCATTCCCATCAGAACCTTCTGGAACGTTCCATCCCCCTGCAGGGTTCAGTGCCCCGTTCCCATCAGAACCTTCTGGAACATTCCATCCCTGCAGGGCTCAGTGCCCCATTCCCATCAGAACCCTTTAGAACATTCTGGAACATTCCAGAACCCCTCAGGGCTCAGTGCCCCGTTCCCATCAGAACCCTTTAGAACATTCTGGAACATTCCAGAACCCCACAGGGCTCAGTGCCCCGTTCCCATCAGAACCCTTTAGAACCTTCTGGAACATTCCATCCCTGCAGGGCTCAGTGCCCCATTCCCATCAAAACCCTTTAGAACCTTCTGGAACGTTCCATCCCTGCAGGGCTCAGTGCCCCGTTCCCATCAGAACCCTTTAGAACCTTCTGGAACATTCCATCCCCGCAGGCCTCGGTGGTGGTGGAGCGCGTGTGGCCGGTGCCGCTGGGCCGGGCCGGAGCCGCTCCCCGGCTGCACCCGCGGCGGCACCGCGTGTACCGAGTGCTGCGGGACGGGAAACACCTGCCCCGGGGGGACATGGAGCTGCTGCTGAGCCAGGCTGTGCAGGGTGAGCCAGGGGGCCTCATTCCCTTGGTCTGGGGGGCCTCATTCCCTGGGTCTGGGGGGCCTCATTCCCTTGGTCTGGGGGGCCTCATTCCCTTGGGTCTGGGGGGCCTCATTCCCTTGGGTCTGGGGGGCCTCATTCCCTTGGGTCTCGGGTGCCTCATTCCCTTGGGATCTGGGGGGCCTCATTCCCTTGGGTCTGGGGGGCCTCATTCCCTTGGGTCTGGGGGGCCTCATTCCCTTGGTCTGGGGGGCCTCATTCCCTTGGGGGGCCTCATTCCCTTGGGTCTGGGGGGCCTCATTCCCTTGGTCTGGGGTGCCTCATTCCCTTGGTCTGGGGGGCCTCATTCCCTTGGTCTGGGGGGCCTCATTCCCTTGGGGTGCCTCATTCCCTTGGTCTGGGGGGCCTCATTCCCTTGGGTCTGGAGGGCCTCATTCCCTTGGTCTGGGGGGCCTCATTCCCTTGGGTCTGGGGGGCCTCATTCCCTTGGGTCTGGGGGGCCTCATTCCCTGGGATCCCCTTCCCTGGGGTCTGGGAATTCTCCATTCCTGGGGGTCTGGGAGTTCCCTGAGAATTCTCTGTGCCCTTCCTGGGAATTCCTCAATCCCAGCCCTTCCTGGGAATGGGATTTTTAACCCCCCCTTCCCCAAAAACCAAGCAATCCCATGGAATATCTCTTGAATTTCATGGAATTTTACATAAAATTTAACCCCTCCCAGGCTGCTGGGAGAGTTGGGATTTTTCCCAGCATTCCCAGGTGACTTTTCCCGATTTTCCTGGCAGACCTGGGCAGCCGTGGGGACGTGGTGAGGGTGAGGAAGAGCCTGGGCAGGAACAAACTCCTGCCCCAGGGCCTGGCCGTGTACCCATCCCCGGAGAACCTGCGCCTCTTCCAGCAGGAGAAGGAGGTCAGCAGCTCCTCAGGGCCTCCTCCAACCCTTCCCAAACCTGGCAAAAAGCAGGAATTGGGGTTTAAAGGCTCTTTGGGATCATCCCACATGGGTTTTGGGGGCATTTTTGGCATGGGAGGCGCTGGTTTCCTTAGCAGTGCAATCCCAGGGTGAGCCTTGATCCATCAGAAATTCCTCCACAGGAGGGTTTGGGATGAGGGGAGAGCTCTCCTGGCATTTCCAGCCATGATTCCTTCCTCAATTATCCTTCCTCATCCTCCTCCTCCTCCACCTCTGGGTTTTTCCCTTTTATCCTTCCTCAATCCCTGTTTTCCCCACTTTTCCTCCATCTGTTTTCCCTCATTTCTGTTCCTCAATCCCCATTTTTCCCATTTATCTTTCTATATCCCATTTTCTCTTCTGAATCCTGCTTTTTGCCTCTTAACCCTCTTTTATTCCTGTTTTCCCTCCTAAATTCCATTTTTTCTTCATTTCCCCCATTTTCTTTCCTAAATCCCATTCCCCTCATTCTCCCTCTAAATCCAATTTGCCCTTTTTTACCTCCTAAATCCCATTTTTTCCCATTTACCTTCCTCAATCCCATTTTTCCTTCAATTTTTTCTCCTCAATCCCAGTTTTTTCTCCATTTTCCTTCCTAAATCCCAATTTCTTCCCCATTTACCTTCCTCAATCCCATTTGCCCCCATTTCCCCTCCTCAATCCCATTTTCCCCCATTTCCCCTCCTCAATCCCATTTTTCTCCCATTTCCCCTCCTCTATCCCAATTTTCCCTCCTAAATCCCATTTTCCCCGTTTTCTCCCCTCAATCCCAATTTTTCCCCATTTCCCCTCCTCAATCCCAATTTTTCCCCATTTCCCCTCCTCAATCTGATTTTCCCCCCATTTTCCCCTCTCAATCCCAATTTTCCCTCCTAAATCCCATTTTCCCCCCATTTTTTCCCCTCAATCCCATTCCCCCCCATTTCCCCCCATTTCCCCATTTCCCCCAATTTTCCCCAATTTCCCCCAATTTCCCCCATTTTCCCCCATTTTCCCCCCATTTTCCCCCCATTCCCCCCATTTTCCCCCATTTTCCGTTTCCCCCCATTTTCCCCCCATTTTTCCCAATCCTATTTTCCCCAATCCCATTCCCCCTAACCCCCATTTCCCCCATTTCCCCCCATTTTCCCCCATTTCCCCCAATTCCCCCAATTCCATCCCCCTAACCCCCATTTCCCCCCATTTTCCCCATTTTCCCCATTTCCCCCCCATTTCCCCCCATTTTTCCCAATCCCATTTCCCCCATTTCCCCCAATCCCATCCCCTAACCCCCTTTTCCCCATTTCCCCATTTCCCCCATTTCCCCCAATCCCACCCCCTAACCCCCATTTCCCCATTTCCCCAATCCCATCCCCCTAACCCCCATTTCCCCCCATTTCCCCCCATTTCCCCCAATCCCATTCCCCCCATTTTTCCCAATCCCATTTCCCCCAATCCCATCCCCTAACCCCCATTTTCCCCATTTCCCCCCATTTTCCCCATTTCCCCCATTTCCCCAATCCCATCCCCTAACCCCCATTTCCCCCATTTCCCCCAATCCCATTTCCCCATTTCCCCCAATCCCATCCCCTAACCCCCATTTTCCCCATTTCCCCCATTTCCCCCAATCCCATTTCCCCATTTCCCCCAATCCCATCCCCTAACCCCCATTTTCCCCATTTCCCCCATTTCCCCCAATCCCATTTCCCCCATTTCCCCAATCCCATCCCCTAACCCCCATTTCCCCCAATCCCATTTCCCCCATTCCCCCAATCCCACCCCCTAACCCCCATTTCCCCCATTTCCCCCAATCCCATTTCCCCATTTCCCCAATCCCACCCCCTAACCCCCATTTCCCCCATTTCCCCCAATCCCATTTCCCCCATTCCCCCAATCCCATCCCCTAACCCCCATTTCCCCATTTTCCCCCATTCCCCCAATCCCATCCCCTAACCCCCATTTCCCCATTTCCCCCCAGCTGCCTCAGCAAGGGAAACTGGAGAAGCCCCAAACCCCGAGCGGGCAGAAGGTGAGCGAGCTTCCCCATCCCAAAAACCCCAAAACCCCGGGAATTCCCCCCGTTCCTAAATCCCTTTGCCCAGACCCTGGAGTTCCTGAGGCGCTGCCGGCTCCAGGTGGGGATGAAGAACAACGTGAGCTGGGAGCTCAGCCCCGCCATCGTGGCCCGGCACTTCCTCAAGAACGTGAGTGCCATTTGGGGCATTTGGGGCATTTTTGGGATTCCCAGGGCCAAATCCCAGAGTTTGGGGTCATTCCCGAAGGATTTGAGTGGGTTCAGGCCAGCCCTGCTCCTGGGATTTGGGGTGGTTCCCTGGTTTTGGGGTCATTTCTGGGTTTTGGGGTCATTTCTTGGATTTGGGGTGGTTCCCTGGTTTTGGGGCCATTTCTTGGATTTGGGGTGGTTCCCTGGTTTTGGGGCTGTTCCTGGGTTTTGGGGCCATTCCTGGGTTTGGGGCCATTTCTTGGATTTGGGGTGGTTCCCTGGTTTTGGGGCCATTTCTGGGTTTTGGGGCCATTTCTGGGTTTTGGGGCCGTTCCTGGGTTTTGGGGCCATTTCTTGGATTTGGGGTGGTTCCCTGGTTTTGGGGCCATTTCTGGGTTTTGAAGCCATTTCTGGGTCTTGGGGCCATTTCTTGGATTTGGGGCTGTTCCTGTGTTTTGGGGCCATTTCTTGGATTTGGGGCCATTCCTGGTAATTGGGGCCATTCCTTGGATTTGGGGCCGTTTCTGGGTTTTGGGGCCATTTCTGGGTTTTGGGGCCATTCCTGGTAATTGGGGCCATTCCTTGGATTTGGGGCCATTCCTGGGTTTTGGGGCCGTTCCTCGGTTTTGGGGCCATTCCTGGGTTTTGAGGCCATTCCTGGTAATTGGGGCCATTCCTTGGATTTGGGGCCATTTCTGGGTTTTGGGGCCGTTTCTGGGTTTTGGGGCCATTCCAATGTTTTGGGTTTTGGGGCCATTCCTGGGTTTTGGGGCCATTTCTGGGTTTTGAAGTCACACTCATTCTGTTGAGTTTTGGGATCATTCCCATATTTTGGGGCTGTTCCTGGGTTTTGGGGCCATTCCTGGTAATTGGGGCCATTCCTTGGATTTGGGGCCATTTCTGGGTTTTGGGGCCGTTTCTGGGTTTTGGGGCCATTTCTTGGATTTGGGGTGGTTCCCTGGTTTTGGGGCCGTTTCTGGGTTTTGGGGCCATTCCCATGTTTTGGGTTTTGGGGCTGTTCCCTGGTTTTGGGGCCATTTCAGGGTTTTGGAGTCACTCTCATTCTGTTGAGTTTTGGGATCATTCCCATATTTTTTGGCTGTTCCTGGGTTTTAGGGCCATTTCTGGGATTTGGGGCCATTCCTGAGTTTTGGGATCATTCCAATTTTTGGGGCCATTTCTTGGATTTGGGGCCATTCCTGGGATTTGGGGCCATTCCTGGGATTTGGGGCCATTCCTGGGTTTTGGGATCATTCCCATGTTTTGGGGCCATTTCTAGGATTGGAGCCATTCCTGGGTTTTGGGGTCGTTCCTGGGATTTGGGGCCATTCCTTTTTTTGGGATCATCCCCAGGATTTGGGATCATTCCCAAAGGGTTTGGGGGGCTCTACCCTCCCTCTATTCCTTGGTTTTAGGGTCCAATCCCAGGATTTGGGGTTCCCAAAGGATCTGGGGGGGCTGGGATGGGACTGGGGAGGCTCTGGGGGCTGTGCCTGCCCCTGCTGCTGGGATTTGGGGTGGAACCTCAGGATTTGGGGTGGAATCCCAGGATTTGGGGTGGAACCCCAGGATTTGGGGTGAAGCCCGGGATTTGGGGTGAAGCCCGGGATTTGGGGTGAAGCCCAGGATTTGGGGTGGAATCCCAGGATTTGGGGTGGAACCCCAGGATTTGGGGTGAACCCCAGGATTTGGGGTGGAACCCCAGGACTTGGGGTAGAATCTCAGGATTTGGGGTGGAATCTGAGGATTTGGGGTGGAACCCCAGGATTTGGGGTGGAATCTGAGGATTTGGGGTGGAATCTGAGGATTTGGGGTGGAATCTGAGGATTTGGAGTGGAACCCCGGGATTTGGGGTGGAACCCCAGGATTTGGGGCGGAATCTGAGGATTTGGGGTGAACCCCAGGATTTGGGGTGAAGCCCAGGATTTGGGGTGAACCCCGGGATTTGGGGTGAAGCCCAGGATTTGGGGTGAAGCCCAGGATTTGGGGTGGAACCCCAGGATTTGGGGTGGAACTCCAGGATTTGGGGTGGAACCCCAGGATTTGGGGTGGAACCTCAGGATTTGGGGTGGAACCCCGGGATTTGGGGTGGAACCCCAGGATTTGGGGTGAAGCCCGGGATTTGGGGTGGAACCTCAGGATTTGGGGTGAACCCCGGGATTTGGGGTGAAGCCCGGGATTTGGGGTGGAATCTCAGGATTTGGGGTGAAGCCCAGGATTTGGGGTGGAATCTCAGGATTTGGGGTGGAATCTCAGGATTTGGGGTGAAGCCCAGGATTTGGGGTGAAGCCCAGGATTTGGGGTGGATTCTCAGGATTTGGGGTGAAGCCCAGGATTTGGGGTGAAGCCCAGGATTTGGGGTGGAACCTCAGGATTTGGGGTGAACCCCGGGATTTGGGGTGAACCCCAGGATTTGGGGTGGAATCTCAGGATTTGGGGTGAAGCCCGGGATTTGGGGTGAAACCCCAGGATTTGGGGTGGAACCCCGGGATTTGGGGCGGAATCTGAGGATTTGGGGTGGAATCCCAGGATTTGGGGTGGAATCTCAGGATTTGGGGTGAAGCCCAGGATTTGGGGTGGAACCCCAGGATTTGGGGTGAAGCCCGGGATTTGGGGTGAAGCCCAGGATTTGGGGTGAATCCCAGGATTTGGGGTGGAATCTCAGGATTTGGGGTGAAGCCCAGGATTTGGGGTGGATTCTCAGGATTTGGGGTGAAGCCCAGGATTTGGGGCCATGCCCGCTCTGTCCCGTGCCAGCTCGGGGTGTTCGTGCCCCCCCACGCCCTGCGGCTGCCACCGGAGCCCATCACCCGCTGGGGACACTTCTGGTGTGACGTCACGGTGAGGGGACACAGAGGGGACACAGAGGGGACGGGGGGGACCCCTTGCACCCCATTGCCCTCCCCCTTCCTCCCCATTTCCCCCCAATTTCCCCCAATTTCCCTTTGATTTCTCCCCATTTCTTCCCCAGTTTCCCCAGTTTCCCTTCCACTCTCTCCCTATTCCCCCCTCATTTCCACCCCATTTCCCCCTCCCATTTCCCCCCAATTTCCTCCCATTTCCCCCAATTTCCCTTCGACTTCTCCCCATTTCTTCCCCATTTCTTCCCCATTTCTTCCCCATTTCCCCCAATTTCCCTCCCATTTTCTCCCCATTTCCCCTCATTTCCACCCCACATTCCCCAATCCCCACTCTCAATTTTCCTCTCACTTCCACCCCATTTCCCTTCCACTCTCTCCCCATTCCCCCCTCACTTCCACCCCATTTCCCCCTCCCATTTCCCCCCAATTTCCTCCCATTTCCCCCAATTCCCCCTCATTTCCTTCCCATTTCCCCCTCATTCCCCCCAATTTCCCTTCGACTTCTCCCCATTTCCTCCCCATTTCCTCCTCATTTCTCCCAATTTCCCCCAATTTCCACCCCATTTTCTCCCCATTTCCCCTCATTTCCACCCCATTTTCCCCAATCCCCACTCTCAATTCCCCTTTCACTTCCACCCCATTCTCCCTCCTGTTCCCCCCCATTTCCTCCCCATTTTCCTTTCCACTTTTCCCCTATTTCTCCCTCACTTCCACCCCATTTCCCTCTCCCACTTCCCCCTCATTTCCTCTCCCTTTCCCCTCTTTCCCACTTCCAATTTCCCCCTGACTTTCCCCTCACTTCCACCCCATTTCCCCCAATTTCCCTTCCACTTTTTCCCCATTTCCCCCTCATTTCCTCCCTATTTTCCCCAATTCCCCACTCCCAATTTTACTTTCCCCTCATTTCTTCCCCATTTCCAGCTGATTTCCCCCATTTTCCTCTCCCTCTTCCCCATCTCCCTCCAGCTGGGAACATTGGGGTGGTTTGGGGGATTTTGGGGTGCCCTGGGGCTGCTTTTGGGGTCTCCAGGTGAACGGGCTGGACACGGTGCGAGTGCCCACGGCCCTGGTGTTCCAGGGGGGGTTTTGGGGTGGTTTTGGGGTGGCTCAGGTGGGTTTGGGGTGATTCAGGTGGTTTTGGGGTGGCTCAGGTGGGTTTGGGGTGATTCAGGTGGTTTTGGGGTGGTTTTGGGGTTACTCAGGTGTTTTTGGGGTCCCCATGTGAATGGTTTGGACACAGTGCAGGGGCCCATGGCCGTGGTGCCCTGGAGGTGTTTTTGGGGTGGTTTTGGGTGTTTTAGGGGTGACTCAGGTGGTTTTGGGGTGGTTTTGGGGTGGCTCGGGTGTTTTAGGGCTGTTTTTCAGGTGGTTTTGGGGTGGTTTTGGGATGTCTTGGGTGTTTTTGGGGTGACTCAGGTGTTTTTGGGGTGGTTTTGGGTGTTTTAGGGGTGACTCAGGTGGTTTTGGGGTGTTTTAGGGCTGTTATTCTGGTGTTTTTGGGGTGACTCAGGTGTTTTTGGGGTCCCCATGTGAACGGTTTGGACACAGTGCAGATGTCCATGGCCGTGGTGCACCAGGGGTGGATTTGGGGTGGTTTTGGGGTGTCTTGGGTGGTTTTGGGGTGGCTCAGGTGTTTTTGGGGTCCCCATGTGAACGGTTTGGACCCCGTGCAGGTGCCCATGGCCGTGATGCCCCGGGGGTGGTTTTGGGGTGTTTTGGGGATGCCTTGGGTGTTTTTGGGGTATTTTTGGGGTGTTTTTAGCATGACTCAGGTGTTTTTAGGATGACTCAGGTGTTTTTTAGGGTGACCCAGGTGGTTTTGGGCTCCCCATGTGAACGTTTGGACCCCGTGCAGGTGCCCATGGCCGTGGTGCCCTGGGGGTGGTTTTGGGATGGTTTTGGGGTGGTTTTGGGATGTCTTGGGTGTTTTTGGGGTGTTTTTAGCACGACTCAGGTGTTTTTAGGATGACTCAGGTGTTTTTAGGGTGACTCAGGTGGTTTTGGGGTGACTGAGGTGTTTTTAGGGTGACCCAGGTGGTTTTGGGCTCCCCAGGTGAACGGTTTGGACACGGTGCGGGTGCCCATGGCCGTGGTGCACCAGGGCTGTTTTTGGGGTGTTTTTGGGATGACTCAGGTGCTTTTGGGGTGACTTAGGTGTTTTTGGGGTGTTTTGGGGGTGTCTTAGGTGTTTTTGGGGTTACTGAGATGTTTTTGGGGTCCCCATGTGAACGGTTTGGACACCATGCAGGTGCCCATGGCCGTGGTGCACCAGGGCTGTTTTTGGGGTGTTTTTGGGATGTCTTGGGTGTTTTTGGGTTGTTTTTCACATGACTCAGGTGGTTTTTAGGGTGACCCCGGTGGTTTTGGGCTCCCCAGGTGAACGGTTTGGACACGGTGCGGGTGCCCATGGATGTGGTGCAGTTCCTGCACCCCAAAACCAAACGATTCCGGCACTGGCAGCAGCAGCAGCAGCAGCAGCTGGAGAGCAGCAGGGAGCGGCTCCTCTGACCCCCCCACCACGGATTTGGGGTCCCCTGTAAAGATTTGGGGTCCCCTGGAAGGATTTGAGGCCGTTCCCCCCTCTTTGGGATCCCCTCACTCCGTGGAACTCCCAATTCCCAGAGCAGCAGCTCAGGAGTTTTGGATTGTCCTGAACCCCCCAAATCCTCCTGAACCCCACTCTGGTCCTCCAGGGGTGTCCCTGGGGTGGATTTGGGGCTCCCAGAATGGATTTGGGGTACCCAGAATGGATTTGGGGTCCCTGGGATGGATTTTGGGGCCGTTCCCCCTCTTTGGGATGCCCCCTCACCTCTGTGGGATTCCCGGACATCTCTGAGTTCCCAGAGCAGATTTTGGGGTTTTTTTGAGCTCCCCCCAAATCCCCCTGAGCCCCACTCTGATCTGGGGGGTCCCTGGGGTGGATTTGGGGTTCCCAGAATGGATTTGAGGTTCCCAGAATAGATTTGGGGTACCCAGAATGGATTTGGGGTCCCTGGGATGCATTTGGGGCCATTCCCCCCTTTGGGATCCTGTGGAAAAGGGAATTCAGTGGAATTTTGGGGGGCTGTGGAATTCCTGTGAGACCCTCAGGACCCCTCCTTGAACCCCAAAATCCTGGGGATTCCCTGGGTGGATTTGGGGTCCCTGAGATGGATTTGGGGTCCCCAGGATGGATTTGGGGTCTCTGGGATGGATTTGGGGGAGGTTCCCCCTTTGGGGAGCTCCTGGAGCAGGAATCCCCCCACAAAAGGGGGATCAGGATTTTTTTGGGGGGCATCCCAAAAAATTTTTTTGGGGGGTTCCCAAAATTTTGTGGGGTCTCAGAGATTTTGAGGGGGGGAGAGGGGATCTCGGAGTTTTGGGAGCTGTGGGATTTGGGGAAGAAAATGCCAAAAAAAGGGAATTTTGGGATCCGAATTTTGGGCGTTCGGAGTCAATTCTTGGGGGCGGGACCCACCTGGGGAAGCCCCGCCCCCTTCGGCCAGGTGAGCGCCACCAAGGGGTGTCCCCAAAGTGCCACCAAGGGATGTCCCCAAAGTGCCACCATGGGGATGTCCCCAAAGTGCCACCACGGGGTGTCCCCAAAGTGCCACCACGGAGATGTCCCCAAAGTGCCACCATGGGGATGTCCCCAAAGTGCCTTAGCTGGGTGTCCCCAAAGTGCCACCACGGGGTGTCCCCAAAGTGCCACCATGGGATGTCCCCAGAGTGCCACCACGGGGATGTCCCCAAAGTGCCATAGCTGGGTGTCCCCAAAGTGCCACCACGGGGTGTCCCCAAAGTGCCACCAAGGGGTGTCCCCAAAGTGCCACCACGGGGTGTCCCCAAAGTGCCACCAAGGGGTGTCCCCAAAGTGCCACCACGGGGTGTCCCCAAAGTGCCACCACAGGATGTCCCCAAAGTGCCACCACGGGGTGTCCTCAAAGTGACACCAAGGGATGTCCCCAGAGTGCCATAGCTGGGTGTCCCCAAAGGTGTCACCCCTCGGGGTGGGGGGGGTGTGGCGGTGCCACCTGGGCTGTCACCGGCTCGTTGCCATGACAACGGCGGGGGGGGGGACACGGGGACACGGCTGGGGACAGCGGGACGTGAAAGGAGGTGACATCGGCGGGGGGACACGGTGACACTGAGGGGTGACACCGGGTTTGGGGACACTGGGGGGTGACACCGAGGGGTGACACTGGACCAGGGACACCGGGACATGGAAGGGGTGACACTGAGGGGTGACACCGGCACACGGTGAGGTGGCACCGCATCGGGGACACCGGCACACGGAGGGGGTGACACTGAGGGGTGACACCGGCACACAGAGGGGGTGACACCGGCCTGGGGACACCGGGGGGTGACACTGAGGGGTGACACCGGCCTGGGGACACCGGGGGGTGACACTGAGGGGTGACACCGGCCTGGGGACGCGGGCACACGGGCGTGGGAGGTGACACGGGAGGGGAGGGGGCGGGGCTGACTTCAGCACCGGGGACAGCACCGGGAGGCGACAGTGACACGCGGGGGGGGGAGGGGAGGGGACACGCGTGGGCGGACACCGGACCCTCCCCCCCCCCCTCCCCTCTGCGCGTGCGCGCGGGAGCGGCCCCGGCCCCGCCCCCTCCCCAAAACATCCCCAACCCCCCCCCCCCCCATCCCCCCACCGCCCCCGGGCCCGGGCGGGGCCGTTACCGGAGCCCGGGGCCCCCTCCCGGTTCCCGGGGCCGGTGCTCGGTCCCGGTGTTGTCCCCGGTGCCCGGTTCCGAGCGCCCCCTCCCCGGTTCCCGCTCCCGGTGTTGCCGCCGCTGCCCAGCGTCCCGCAGCCGGTGCCGGTGCCCGTTATCCGCTGCTCGCTTGGCGGTGCCGGTAGCCGCTTCCCAGAGCCCCATCCCCGGTCCCGGACTCCAGGTCCCGCTGTTGTCGCCGGTGCCGGTGCCCGGCGGGCAGAGCCCCGTGCCCCACAGCCGGTGCCGGTGCCCGTTATCCGCTCCCGGTGCCGGTTCCCAGTTCTCGTCCCCGCTCCCGCTCCCCAGGCCCCGGTGTCGTCGCCGGTGCCGGTCCCCGGTGCCGCTCTGACATCAGCACCGGGCGGGGCGGGGCGGGGCGGCTCCAACCGGGGAAGAAAAGCATCTCCCGGTGCCGATCCCGGTGCCGGTACCCGGTACCCGGTGCCGCTGCCCCAGCGGGCGGGGTGGGGCGGGGGGGCTCGGCCACCACCGGGGCTCTCGGGGACCGGCGGCCTCCGCGGCCGCCATGAACCGAACCGGGCATTGAGCTCCCCCCGCCCCCCGCCCGGTACCGGGAACCTCCCCGAGGCCACCGGGGCGGTACCGGCGGGGCGGGCGCTCGCTGCATCCACCGGGATTTTGGGGAGCAGCACCCGGGAAACGGCCGGGACGCACCGGGAGCGCCGGGAGCGCCGCCCCCCGGGCAGAGCTGCCCCCGCCCCGCCGCGCCCCGTCCCCGGAGCCGAGCCGAGCCCCGGGGCCGCCTCGTCCTTTGTGTGCGCCGGGGCACCGGGCACCGCCGGGAGCACCGGGAGCCGAGGCCGGGCGGTGATAGCGGGGAGCGGGAGCGGCCCCGGGGCCCGGGGACCCCCCGGCGGCCCCATGAAGGAACCCGACGCCATCAAACTCTTCGTGGGGCAGATCCCGCGGCACCTGGAGGAGAAGGACCTGAAACCGATTTTTGAGCAATTCGGGAAAATCTACGAGCTCACCGTCATCAAGGACAAGTACACCGGGATGCACAAAGGTACCGGAACCGGTAACCGGCAACCGGCGATGGGCAAAGGGAACGGCCCCGGGCAACGGGAACGGGCGGCGGGAATGGGGCAGGGGCAGCGGGCACGGCCCCGGGTAGCGGGGGTGGGTGCGGGGCACGGGCACGGGGGTGTGGGGGCAGCCCCGGGATTCGGCCGCCGGTACCGGGAATGGCCCCCCGGTACCGGGATTAGCCCCGGGATATGGCCCCCGGTACCGGGAACAGCCCCAAATACCGGGATTAGCCCCGGGATGTGGCCCCCGGTACCAGGATTAGCCCCGGGATGTGGCCCCCGTTACTGGGAATGGCTCCCGGTACCGGGAGCAGCCTCAGGATGTGGCCCCCGGTACCGGGAACAGCCCCAAATACCGGGATCAGCCCCAGGATGTGGCCCCCGTTACTGAGAATGGCTCCCGGTACCAGGATCAGCCTCAGGATGTGGCCCCCGGTACCGGGAACGGCCCCAGAAACCAGGATCAGCCCCGGGATTTGGCCTCAGATACCGGGATCAGCCCCGGGACATGGCCCCGGTACTGGGAGCGGCCTTGTGGAACAGCCCCCGGTACTGGGAACAGCCCCCGGTACTGGGAACAGCCCCCAGCACCGGGAATAGCCCCGGGATCCAGCCCCGGTACCGGGAGCAGCCCCGTGCCACGGCCTCCAGCACCAGGAACAGCTCCCGGTACCGGGAACAGCTCCCAGCACCGAGGATGGCCCTGTGACACAGCCCCGGTACCGAGAACAGCCCCGGGATGGGGTCCCCGGGACTGGCAATGGCCACCAGCACCGGGAACAGCTCCCGGTACCGGGAATGGCCCCAGGATACGGCCCCGGTACCGGCAACAGCCACTGTCAGCAGGAGTAGCCCCGGGATGTGGCCTGGGGTACCGGGAACGGCCCTGGGTACAACCGAGGACACCGGGAACAGCCCCCGGTACCGGGAACAGCCCCACAAACAGCCCCAGGTACAACCGAGGCCCCCGGTACCAGGAACAGCTCCCGGTAACCGGAACAGCCCCAGCCTGGGGAACCATTCCAGATTCAACCTCCGGTACCGGGAACAGCCCCACAAATGGTACCAGGTACAACCGAGGGCACCAGGAACAGCCCCTGGTACTGGGAACAGCCCTGGGTACAACCGAGGGCACCGGGAACAGGCCCCGGTACCAGGAACAGCCCTGGGTACAACCGAGGGCACCGGGAACAGCCCCTGGTACCGGGAACAGCCCTGGGTACAACCGAGGGCACCGGGAACAGGCCCCGGTACCAGGAACAGCCCTACAGATGGCACCAGGTACAACTGAGGGCACAGGGAACAGCCCCCAGTACCAGGAACAGCCCCTGGTACCAGGAACAGCCCTGGGTACAACCGAGGGCACCGGGAACAGCCCCAGGAACAGGCCCAGTACAGCCGCAGGCCTTGAGCAACACCCACAGCTCAGCCTACAGCTGCAGGCCCCGGGTACAGCCCCAGGCACCGGGAACAGCCCCAGGTACAGCTGAGGGCACCGGGAACAGCCCCGGGTACAGCCGAGGGCACTGGGAACAGCCCCAGGTACAGCCGAGGGCACCGGGAACAGCCCCAGGTACAGCCCCAGGCATCGGGAACAGCCCCAGCCCCCAGCCCTGCCGGGGTACCCCGTGTCACAGTGTTGTACCCCAGGTGCTGGGGCCGGGGGTGGCTGTGAGGTGTTGGTGTCAGCTGTGGGGTGTTGTACCCGGCTGTTGTGGGGCTGCGTGAGTGCAGGCTGTTGTTGTCGGGCTGTTGTTGTCGGGCTGTTCTTGGGCTGGGCTTTTTGGGTTTTGTGCTGGTTTTTAGGCTGTTCTTTGGCTGTTGTTCTTGGGCTGCTGCTGTTGTTGCTGGGGTGTTGTTGTTAGGTGCCGTTTGGGTGTTGTTGGTTGGGTGTTGGTTTTTGGGTGTTGCTGGGGTGTTGTGCCCAGGTGTTGTTGTTGGGCTGTTGTTGTTGAGCTGTTGTGCCAGGTGGTGCAGCAGTTCCAGGCACTGCCGGGTGTTGTTTCGGGTGTTGGGTGTCACGTGGGTGCCCCCCCGGGTGACACCCGGCCCTGGGGGTGTCGGGGTGTTGTGTCAGGCGTTGTTTTGGGGTGCCAGGCGGGTGTTGGGTGTCACATCGTCACCCCATGGGTCCCTGTGAGGGTGACACCAGCTCTGGGTGTCCCTGGGGGTGTCTGAGTGTCATTTTGGGGTGTCCGGGTGTCATTTTGGGGTCTCTGGGTGTTGTTTCCTGGTGTCCGGGTGTTGTTTCGGGGTGCTGGGTCTGTTTTTGGGGTGTCACATGGTCACTGTGTGTCCCTGGGGGTGTCACAGCCGGAGGTGACAGTGACAGGGCCCTGCTGCCCCCACCGGGGGTGTCCCCAACACCCGGGGGGGGTCCCTGAGCCCCCCCAAACCCCGGCACCGACTGTGCCCCGATGGGCACCGGAACTGGGGGGGTCTCCAGGGCTCCTGGGGGGCCTCGGGGTCTCTGTGGGACCCCCAGGGGTCTTGGGGGGGTCACTGGGCCAAAATGTGGGGTCTGGGGGCTTGGGGGGGGGGGGGTCTGGGGTCTCTGGGGGTTCTTTGGGGTCTGTCGGGGTTATTTGGGGTCTGTGGGGCTCTGGGTGTTCTGAGGGGGGTCCCGCTACTTTTGGGGCTCTCTGGCCACTCCAGACCCTCTGTGTCACCTCCGTCTGGGGGTGAGGACACCTCGGGGGTCCCCCCTCAAGCCCCCCGACCCTTTTTTTTCCCCTCCTTCCCCCCAGGATGCGCCTTCCTGACCTACTGCGCCCGCGAGTCGGCCCTGAAGGCCCAGAGCGCCCTGCACGAGCAGAAAACCCTGCCGGGGGTGAGTGGGGGGCGTGGGCACCCCCCTCGAGGCACCCCCAAATTCCCCCCGTGAGCCTCCAACCCGGGACAGCCCAAAATCCCCCATAAACCCCCTAAAAATAACAGTGAAACCCCAAAAATCAGAGTGGAACCCCAAAAATCAGAGTGAAACCCCAAAAATCACAGCGAAACCACCCAAAAATCACCCAGAAACCAACCAAAAAAATCACCCTTAAATCCCCCAAAATCACCCCTAAAAATCACAGTGAAACGCCAAAAATCACACTGAAACGACGCAAAAATCAATTATAAGCCCCCCTAAAAATCACCCTGAAATCCCCCAAAATCACCCCTAAAAATTACCCTGAAACCCCCCCCAAATGGCCCTGAAACCCGCCAAAAATCACCCTGAAATCCCCCAAAAATCAGCCCTAAATCCGCCCAAAAATCACCACAAAACCCCTTAAAAATCCCCCCAAAATCACCCCCCACCCCCCCTTTTTCAGGACCACCCCGGTCCCCACTGCGGGGGGGGGGAGATTTTTGGGGGGGCGGGGGCGCCCCCGAACATCTGTGGGGTGTTTAATTAGCGCCGCTAATAAGGGCCCGGCGCTAATGAAGCGCGGCCGGGCGGGCACGGAGACAACAAAGCCCAAGATTTGGGGTGGGGGGGGGTCCGAAAATCCCGGTGCCCCCCACCCTTAATTCAATTTTGGGGGGGTTCCCACCTCCCATTCCCTCCCCCCAGGCTGATTTTGGGGGGGTTCGAGGCTTCCTGGGGGATGAGGGGAGGGAGGGGGGGGGCACTTTGGGGGTCCCCAGGGTGGGGAGGGGGCTCGGGGCGCGCCCCCCCCCGCGGGCTCCGCGCGTGTCCCGCCAGGCCCGGGGGGGATTTGGCTTGGCCGGGATAATCCCGGGATTTGGGGCCGTAAATCCGGGCTTGGGGGGGGGGGGATATTGGGGGGGGTGAATGGGGTTTTTTTGGGGGGGGGGGAATTAGGGCCGGCCCCGCCCCAGCAGCTGCCCCCGCGCAGCGCTGGGAATTTGGGGAGGGGGCGCCACCTTCAGCGTCCCCCCCGCGCTGCGCTGAGCACAGGAAGGGGGGGGGGGGTCCCGGTGTGGTTTTGGGGGGGGTCGGAGGCTTTGTTCGCCCCCCCCCCCCCTGCACGGCCGGGGTTGATCCAGCGCTGGGGGGGAGGGGGATTAGGGGGGGATTAACGCCCCCCGCCCCCAGCCCGGAGGGGGGGGGGGGCATTTCCACATTTCCAGCGCCATCTGGGGCTCATGGCGGGGGGGGGCTCGGGGGGGGGGGGGGGGCCACCTTCGCTTTCGGCGGCGAAAGGAACGCGCGGGGTCAGCCGGGGATGGACCCGCCCCCCCCCCAACCCCCCCCTCCTGCAGCCCAAATTCCCCCAAAATCCCCCCGAGATGGGGCACGGCCGCCCCTCCCCCACACCCCGAGAGGGTTTTTTGGGGGGGGAGGGGGAGGGGCGGGGTCACACCAGGCCTGGGAGGGTCCCGTCCCCCCCCCCCATCCCCAATCCCCAAATCTCCATCCCTGCCCCCCCCTCCCATCCCCATCCCCGTCATTGTTTATCGCGAGCGCTGATGACGTCAGCGGCGTTGCCAGGCAACGGCGATGGGTAAATTGGGGATGAGTGGGCGGTTGCCATGGAGCGGAGCCGGCCGTTGCCATGGCAACCGCGCATCTGCGCCCTCCCCCCCTTCCCCCCCCCGCCCCGTTCCCCTGGGGGGTTCCGGGGTGTAGGGGGGGGGAGGGGCGGGGGTGGGTCCATTCCCCCCCCCCCCCCCCAATTAACGCAGGGGGGGGAGGGGCGCTCATTAACGCGGCCCCCCGGGCCCCCCCTCCTCCCCCCCCCCACGGCAGCGGCTCCCGTTGCCAGGTAACGGGATGCAGGCCCGGCGTTGCCATGGTGACCGGAGCATCTTTGGGGGGCGGGATGGGGGGTTTGGGACCCTCTGAGGGGGTGGGGGAGGTGCTGGATGGCCTGGGGGGGTCTGGGGGGGTCTCTGTGTGTCCCCAACCCCCCCTGTGTCCCCTCCCCCCAGATGAACCGGCCCATCCAGGTGAAGCCGGCGGACAGTGAGAGCCGAGGAGGTACCGCCCTCAAAACACCCCAAAATCCCCCAAAAATCACCCCCAAATCACCCCACAATCCCCCCCCAAATCACCTCCAAATCACCCCAAAATCCCCCCCCAAGTCAACCCAAAATCCCCCCAAAATTCCCCCCCAAATCCCCTCCCAAATCACCCCCAAATCCCCCTAAAATCCCCCAGAATCTTCCCCCAAATCCCCCCCAAACTCACCCACACCACCCTGTCCCCAAACCCCGACGTCCCCACATTACCCCAAGGCCACCCCCCAGTGTGAGACCCCCAGGGCCACCCCACATCTGTCCCTGTCCCCATCTGGGGTGTCCCTCCGTGTCCCCACTCCCAGGAGCTGTCACCCTCTGCCCATTCCCAATGTCCCCACCCCATCCTTCCTGGAGTGTCACACCCCTCTGCGTGGCACTGTCCCCGTGCCAGTGTCCCAGTGCCAGTTGTGATGTCCCCGTGCCAGTGTCGTGGTGCCACCCGTGGTGTCCCTGTGCCCATGTCCCCATGCTGGTGTCCCAATGCCATCTGTGGTGTCCCCATGACGATGTCCCCCTGCCCATGTCCCAATGCCACCTGCAATGTCCCAATGCTACCCACAGTGTCCCTGTGCTGTTGTCCCCATGCCCATGTCCCCATGGCCATATCCCCCTGCTCATGTCCCAATGCCACCTGTGGTGTCCCCATGCCCCTGTCCCCCTGCCCATGTCCCGATGCCACCCGCGGTGTCCCCGTGCCCGTGTCCCCATGCCCACGTCCCAGTGCCACCTGCGCTGTCCCAATGTCACCGGCGGTGTCCCGCAGAGGACCGGAAGCTCTTTGTGGGGATGCTGAGCAAGCAGCAGGCGGACGAGGACGTGCGCAAGATGTTCGAGCCCTTCGGCACCATCGACGAGTGCACGGTGCTGCGCGGCCCTGACGGCACCAGCAAAGGTGGGGGGACCCGGGGGGGACACCCCGGGGTGGGCGGGTCCCTCGGGGGTCCTGGGGGGGTCCCTCGGGGGTCACCGGCGTGGGCACAGGGAGATCTGTGGGGCAGGGATGGGGTTTAGGGGGAGCACGGCAGGGATGGGGTTAATGGGGTTTGGGGGGTCCATGGGGTGATGGGGGTGTAGGGGTGGGGTGGGACCCCCAGAGCTCCCTGGAGCTGCCATGGGGCTGATGTCCCCAGTGTCCCTGATGTCCCTGATGTCCCCAATGTCCCCAATGTTCCCGATGTCCCCAATGTCCCCGATGTTCCCGATGTTCCCGATGTCCCCAATGTCCCCAATGTCCCCAATGTCTCCGATGTCCCCAATGTCCCCAATGTCCCCAATGTCCCCAGGCTGCGCCTTCGTCAAGTTCCAGAGCCACGCGGAGGCCCAGGCCGCCATCGCCGCCCTGCACGGGAGCCGCACGCTGCCGGTGAGGGACCGTCCTCAGCGCTGTCACCTGCGGTGTCACCTTTGTCACTGTCCCCTTCATCGTCCCATCACTGTCCTCATCATCATCCCCTGCGCTGTCGCCTTCAGCATCCTCATTCATCGTCCCCTTTGTCATCCCCTTCATCATCCTCATCATCGTCCCCTTCATTGTACTCTTCATTGTCCTCATCATCATCCCCTTCATCATCTTAATCATCATCCTCTCCATTGTCCCCGTCATCACTCTCACCATCATCCCCTTCATTGTCCTCATCATCATCCCCTTCATGGTCCCCTTCATCATCCTCATCAGGGTTGTCATCCCCATTGTCACCTTCATCACCTCCATCATCCTCATCATCATCTCCCTCATCGTGTCCTTTGTCATCCCTTCATCATCCTCCTCATCATCCTCATTACTGTCCCCACCATCCCCCTCTCCGTCTCCTTCATCACCCCTCTAATGTCCCCTCATCATCCTCATCCGTTATCACCAAACCACCATCCCCATCATCATCCCATCATCATCCTCACCATCATCCCCACCATCGTCCTCTTCATCACTTCTTCCATCATTCATCCCCCTCATTGTCTCCACCATTGTCCCCACCATCATCCTCCCCATGCCCTCCTTCCTTGCCATCTCCACCACCATCCCACCATCATCCTCACCCCATTATAACCCAACCATCATCCCCATCATCATCCCCACCGCCGTCCCTGTCATCGTCCCTATCATCATCCTCTTCATCACCTTCATCATCCCCACCATTGTCTTCGTCATCTCCACAATCAACCCATCACCCCCACCGTCACCTTCCTCATCCTCATCACTGTTCCCACAATCCTCTCCTTCATCAACTCCTTCATCATTCCCTCCATCTTCTCCACCATCATCCCATCACCATCCTCACCAATGTCTGCATCATCATCCCATTGTCATCCTCACCACTGTCCCCATCATCAACCCCATCCTAATCCTCTTCATCACCTCCAGCATCATCCTCACCCCACTACAACCCAACCATCACCCCCATCACCGCTCCCACCACTGCCCCACTCCCTGTGACCCCAACTGACCACGAGTGACCATGAGTGACCACGAGTGACCGTGAGTGACCACGAGTGACCGCCGTGTCCCCGCAGGGCGCCTCGTCCAGCCTGGTGGTGAAGTTTGCGGACACGGAGAAGGAGCGGGGGCTGCGGCGCATGCAGCAGGTGGCCAGCCAGCTGGGCATGTTCAGCCCCATCGCCCTCCAGTTCGGCGCCTACAGCGCCTACACGCAGGCGGTACGGGGCACTGGGGACACTGGGGACACTGGGAGGGATTGGGGACACTGGGGACACTGGAGACACTGGGATGGACTGGGGACATTGGGGACACTGGGGGGACTGGGGAGATGCTGGTCCTGGGGGTGACATCCATGGAGAGATGCTGGTCCTGGATGGGACACTAGGGTGACATCCATGGGGACGTGATGGTCCTGGGGTGACATCCATGGAGACATGCTGGTCCTGCATGGAACATGGGGGTGACATCCATGGAGACATGCTGGTCCCATGTCCCAGGGTGTTGGTGGCACTGGGGTGACATCCATGGGGAGATGCTGGTCCTGGATGGGACACTGGGGTGACATCCATGGGGACGTGCTGGTCCCGCATGGGACACTGGGGTGACATCCATGGGGACATGCTGGTCCCATGTCCCGGGGTGTTGGTGGCACTGGGGTGACATCCATGGGGAGATGCTGGTCCTGGATGGGACACTGGGGTGACATCCATGGGGACATGCTGGTCCCACGTCCCAGGGTGTTGGTGGCACTGGGGTGACATCCATGGAGACATACTGGTCCTAGATGGGACACCGGGGTGATATCCGTGGGGAGATGCGGGTCCCATGTCCCGGGGTGTTGGTGGCACTGGGGTGACATCCATGGGGAGATGCTGGTCCTGGATGGGACACTGGGGTGACATCCATGGGGACGTGCTGGTCCCACGTCCTGGGGTGTTGTTGACACTGGGGTGACATCCATGGGGAGACGCCGGTCCCACATCCCGGGGCGGTGGTGTGGTGGCACCAGGGTGGGCCCCGGGGCGGTGGTGGCCGCGCGGTGCCAGGCGTGTCCCCACAGCTGATGCAGCAGCAGGCGGCCCTGGTGGCCGCGCACTCGGCCTACCTCAGCCCCATGGCCACCATGGCCGTCCAGATGCAGCACATGGGCACGGTCAACCCCAACGGGCTCATCGCCACCCCCCTGCCACCCTCCTCAGGTAACGGGGACGGGGGACAGGGGGACAGCGGGGAGGGGCTGGGGGACACGGGGATGGGGGTGCTGGTGGTGGGGGGCAGCAGGGATGGGGACAATGGGGAGGGACACCAGGGATGGGGACACCAGGGATGGGACATGGGATATGGGGGGACACCATGGATGGGATGGGGACACCAGGGGTGGGATGGGGACACCATGGATGGGATGGGGACATGAGGGATGGGACATGGGACATGGGGGGACACCAGGGATGGGACATGGGGGGACACCATGGATGGGATGGGGACACCAGGGGTGGGATGGGGACACCAGGGGTGGGATGGGGACACCAGAGGTAGGATGGGGACACCAAGGATGGAACATGGGATAAATGGGGACACCACGGATGGGAT